>NC_135897.1:2776649-2879149 GCF_964194155.1 Cetorhinus maximus
ACGCTCACACTCAAACACACACACACATTCACAGTTATAAGCATACACTGACAAAAGCAGTATTCCACACATAGGCACATATACACATACACACTCACACACGTACTCAAACATAGACACACATAAAAACACATGCGCTCGCACGCATACAAACACATACACACATAGACACACGCACAAACACACACACGCACACACACGCGGACATACAAGGAGACAGTCAACAAACATATTTATGCTCACACAGATGAAAACTCACGCTGCAAAACAATAACTCCAGACATGCACTCAGACACACACGCTGAAAAGCACATGCCGCACACATACACAGACACACATACACACTTAAAACAAACAAATTCAATCTCAAAAACATCCTTGCACATTCAAACAGGCACTCGCTCTCGCAAAGACCTGAACATGCACACACTGAAATACTCGCATTCACAGAAAAAAATCTCAATGCATTACTGCGCAGAAATACAGATGCAGAGGCGCACACACTCACATACACAATTAGTCACAGGCACAAAAATAAAGTCTCAAAAACACAGATGCCGACAGACGCACGCAAACACATTCACACACGCTCTCAAGCCCATACCAAAACACACTGCATTGCACATATAGACATATACACATAAATGTACACTCACACATGCTCAAATGCAGACACACACATGCTGAGACACACTCACATGTATACACACACACTCACACAAACAGGCAAATAAAGATCATTACACATAGACAAACACACACACACAGAAGCACACGCGCAATCACAAACGTATGTACACGCAATCACATGCAAATGCACACAGGCGCACACACACTTAGTGATGAACCTATTAATGTATGTATATAACATTATTGGAAATTATTTTCCTGCTAAAATAGAGGCTGTGGGTTTGTCATAATTTGTTTTAAGCCGAATAATCTGGGTTCTTGGAGGTATATAATTTTTGTTGTAAATGAGAGATAGCGTATTTGATTATTTGAATGGAACATTCAAGAAGTGGAGTGAAAACTTACTCCTGTGCATCTATCTACCAAGAAAATAGTGAATATTATTGATAACATTGGTAACATGAAAGCGTCTTATAGGTGGAGCTCAAAGAGACTGATGATGCAATAACAATTTTCATTCAATCAGTGGTTCTAGTGTAACTTCAACAGTATCCGAGTGCGCAGGGCAGAGGGAATGTAAGATCAAAATGCCTCCAACTGTTTCCACAGGAAATAAAGTGAAAAGAGCTCCATTTTGAAATTGTAAGGTGAAAACTATTTATGTATACAGTTGAACGTGAGTCCAACTACGTGGGGTGGGGGTATCGCTGTCCAGTCCAGCATTCATTGTTGAACTCTAACTGTTCTTGTTCAGAGGTCATTTTCATGAGTGAAACAGATTGCAGTAGGTATGGTGTCATATAGGCCGGAAAGCATGTTACGAAAGCTGATTTCTTTCCCTGAAATTCAAGGGTGAACCAGATGCTTTGAATGTTGATTATTTGTTCTTAATATGACAATCGTCAATGTTATTAAGGTCATCAGCAAAATTTAATTCCTGGTATTTATTGAGTTCAAATTTCACCTTCTGCCAAGGTGGGGTTCCAACACCGGTTTGCTGTATACACAATTTAGACCAAAGACCACTTTGCCAACGCCAACGTCTCCTCATATATTTTAACCTGCGTAAATTCATAAAATGTTTGATTTAGATTTTTGCAAAATCTCTAGAACTGGTGTTCAGAATATTGAATTTAGAGTTGCATCTCAAATTTAATGCTTAAATATATACGTGATAACAGTTACTTAAACTTTCCTTCTTGGATTTTTAAACAACACCACTCCACCACCTTCATCAGTCATAAAATATTGGTAGCTCGTTCCGTGCTTAACAATATTTCTAATTCCACGATTGTTTACGGAACGCTGAATCTTAATCTCACCAGCATGAAAGGCACATTGAATTAAGAGTTGGTGAGGTATTTTAGAAGTTGTGTGATTGCAAGATGGCTTTGGAAATTGTTATGACTCTCTTGGAGTAGAAGATAATACTCTGATTGGATTCGAGAAGATAATCAAAACTAATTCAACAGAGTTGTCAGGCTAGTTAAAATTGGGGTTATTTGCGTGTGAGGAAATGGACTATAGTTACAATATTACACAACAACTGTTGTTGGAAGTGAAACTTGGCACTGGTGACCACAAATGGAGGTAGTGAGACTTCGGTTGCAAATAAATTAACCTGAATTAGAAGGAAGTGAATTAGAAAATGTGAATATGGAGAAGAAGGAAAGAGGAAGCAAGAGGGATGCAGGATCTCAACTGCAAATGTTGGCAGTTAGAAAAGAGTTCCCTGTAGGTGAGGAAGGACTTGTTGCCAAAATACAACCCAGAGGGATATGATTAAAAAAAAAACATGCTGTTAAAAAGTTTGAGGGAAAAGCCATTGAAGCATTAATTAGTTCATTTGAGAAGCTAGATAAACGGTGTGTTTGGTCAATGGAAATATAGCTGATGATTAAGATTCATAGAGCTGCCCCATTGTTTTTTTTTCTGTCAGCATTTCAAACTGGGTAAGGATAGAAAGTGGTAAACTGAAAGGAAGATTGCTATTCAGGGAAGAGAAGGAGCCTCTGGAGGTTGGCAAGAAGTTTTATTTTTTTCTCTCTAAGGACAAAAAGGGAGGTGCTGAAGTTAAAAGTGACATTCGAAAATTGACGTGTATACATTGGAATTAAGTTTGGGCACAATAATTCAGTGTATTGGAGGTTGCTGAAAATAAATGGTAGGGATAATTGGGGTACATCAATGCTCTAGAAGGAAAAGTACAGTGCGTTCTCAGGTTCAGGCAAATGGGAAACCAATGGTTTCTTTAAAAGTGAAACAGGAATAATCAGTGAAAAATATGGAACTGATAATGTGTTCACAGTTGATTGAAGAGAATTCTGAGGAGAAGGTTTTGCAGAAACGTATAAAAATTTGAATGTTAAGGGAATGCCTTTCCAGCTGTACGGGTGGGGGAGGTAGTTATGTTAAAGCCATAGAAGACATGGCAGCAGGTCAACCGTTAATGTTGTGAAATAATGATATATCTTGATAAAAGGGAATAATAATAATTGTGGGTCATGGAGATGCAAAAACTGTTCCCTTGAGGGAAGTAAGTTTAAAGAGCAAAAGTAAGTCCGATGATGTTACAGTTGGAGTGGTCGATTAATTGCCCATTTCAGCTGTATAATTTATTTTGGGAAATTATAAATCTGGGTCCCAAACGTGGATGATGCCTATGGTGGTTGAGAGCCTGTTTTAAACATGCGCTGTAGAAGGAACACCCTGCATTTTTTTTTTCTGATTCTGTTATAACCAGTAACAAAAATGCATGTGGAAGAGCAAAATATACAAGTTAAGCAAGCAGTTCAAAGGCGATAACTTTTCGAAATCCCATTAGGTGGACAGTATATGAAAACAATATGCAGGGGATGCAGGATGGTTCAGCTGAAGAGTTTAACTTAACAAGGTTTGTGGAGTTACAGAAACATGACTTATAATTTATTAAATTACATCAGAAATCTTGTCCTGATACCGAAACAAATGTATTACAGTATATAATTTTCTTTGAGGGAATATATGAATGTGAGAGTGGTTGTTGGATTATGCCTAAGCAAGTGAAAGCTGGAGGGAGGTGCAACAAAATAGATTATAGAAATGAAACTCTGAAGATTGTTAATGAGATTACAAGAGGTGGACATTTTGGAATTAGGAAAACAAAGGAAATAGAGAGCTTTTCTCTTCTTTTCTTCGGCCACGATCGCATAGGTGCGGTGTCAAATTCTATAGAAACTGTCAAATATGTCATGTAACACTAAAAAACACAATCAATTGCCTCACAAGCTATTGCCTCACGAAGACATAATTTAGAGATCAATAGATATTGACAATAATAGGTGTGCCTAACAGGTTTCGTGAGGCAATAGCTTTAATAAGTATTGCAAATAAGAAGATTGTGGTGGAATTAATCTTTTATTCATAAGGTATGGTTTGCATAAAGAAATTCAATCAAGTTGGATACATTTTCATGTCACAGCTGCTTAGGGAATTAATGAACAGTTTTGGGGTAAACCAATTTACGTCAACAGTTTATAATCCGAAGCCACAAGCAGTTTTGGAAATGTGCCATCAAACTTTAGATAATATGATGAGATCATGCTGCCTTGATTATGCAAAGCTTTGGGAAACGGGAATTCTATTTTAGTAATTTGGTATTAGAGAAACTGCTAAAGCATTGATTGGTTTTTGACCTTATAGAACTGTTTTATGGGCATGAAGTAAGAGGACAACAGAAATTAATTCAATAGAAATTGTTTGGTCAAAATCCTTAAACTACTCTCCTGGATTCAATATCAAACTTCAGGGAAAGATTGAACCTTGCATATGAGTTGGCCAGGAAAGATTAAAAAATCACTCATCAAGTGGTGAACGAAAAAGCAGATAAGAAAATAAAATTAAGCCGTTTTGTTTCTGGAGTTAATGTACTAGATTTGTTACAGGTAATGGGGAATTCATTACATGCAAGATTATTAGGCTTTACAGGATTGAAAATAAATTTACTGAAATCAATTATTAAATAAATACACCCTATAGAAGAAAGAGGCAGAGGGTGAATAATGTATATATGCTAACCAAGTACTTTGACAGTGAAGATTAACAGAACAGGTGTTAGTGATGGTGGATAATGTGAAAGAGGAAGAAGAGCAAGGCTCTGAAATTTATTTTTGTCTAATCATATTGGATAATGAGCGGGTGCTTGGAAAGTTAAATGAAATATTGAGTTGCCTACCAAGCAAGTGTCAAAGTGATTTGCAGAAGTGATTGCAGTCACACAAACCTAATTGTGGAAATAAATTGGTAAAGGCAATTTAGCTTTTCATGATGTACGTATAGAAATATCAGCTTCAGTGAGGGAGCAACCTTAAAGATTAGCTGTGGCAAAGTCATCACAAGTACAAAAATAAATTGATTCTATGTTTAAATATGGTACCTTTCAGTCTAGTTGCAGTAACTGGAGTTCGCCAATTGTGCTTATACGAAACGGAATGAAACGCAAAGTCTATGTGGGCTATTGAAAAGCAAATGCAGCAAAAAAAAAAAAGAGGATGCATATAGCATACCACGGTTGGAGTGTTAGATAGACAAAGTGGGACAACAAATTTCACTCAAAGCTTGACCTGTTAAAAGGATGTTGGCAAGGACCATTGTCGGAGAGGGCAAAGGGGATATTAGCCTTTGTAACATTAAGTGGACTATATCAGTTTAGAGGCATGCCATTTGTTATGAAGAATGCAGCTCCGACATTTCAAAGACTGTCAAACAGAGCAATTGCGGGTCCAACAATTGTATTGTTTACATATAAGACCTAAAGGTTTTTTGTAAGGTGTGGGGGGAGCATTTACAGCATTTGGAATAATTATCTAATCGATCGAAAAGAAACTAAGTTGGTGATGCTTTTGGCTATATGTGAATTTACAAAAGTGCAAGTTATATATCTAAGCCATGCCATTGGACATGGCAAGGTTGATCCAAGAGATGCGAAAGTCAAGGCTATCGTGCATTTCCCGGCACCTGCAACAAAATTAGAAGCATTGATATTTCTAGGCATGGGAGGTTTTAACGCAAATTTGAACAAATTTCTTCCAAGTGGCTGCCCCACTGTCTGATCTATATGAAATAAAATAAGCTTCAATGGACACGGAGTGCGAGAATTACTTTGGCATTTGAGAAATGTATTAACTACGAAACTAGTTTTAGCAACACCCAATTATGCCAAGCAATATCAGTTGGCACTGACGCAAGCGATAAAGGTATTGGGTGTCTACTGTGACAAGAAGATGAAACAGGAATTGAAAAACGGGTAGGGTATTTTTCATGGAAACGCAATGTGCAACAGAGAAGCTATCCAACGATCAAAAAATACAGTTTGTTCTAAGCATTGCAGCACTATGAAATTTATGTTGCAGACAATTATGTTAACACAAGTACTTAGTAATTTAAGAGTGCAATGATTTTCGGAGATAGTGTGAGATGGATTATTAAAATGAAGCCGTCTTTTAGAATTATGACGGTTCATTTTCTGATATGGAGGGGAAAGCCATGAAACTATATTTTTCCTAGAAATATTTTTTCCAAGAAATATTTAGCTTTTAAAACAAAGGTTTAGTCAGTGGTTATCTCTTAATTGGAATAATCCAGCTAGCCTGGGTGCTATGATGCACCACTTTGTTGGGTAAGAGAGATAGCGTGTTTTGAATATTTTATTGGAGCATTCAAGAAGTGGGGTGAAACTTTCCTGGTTTTCTAGCAGTTTCCAAGCAATATGTTTATATTACTTAAAAAATGTACAATGAACAGGTTTCCATGGTTAAAAGGTAATTCTGTAAGATACTGGTCAGACAATGAGAATTTGAATTCAATCAGTCGTGGTAGGTTTTAATACATTAGTGTTTGGGTGTGCAGAGAACTGGCGATGTTAGATAAGAAAGTACCTATAAGCCGGCACCTGGCTTCAAAGCGAAAATGACCTCACTTTGAATTTGTGAGGTGAACATTAATTGGCTGGTGTTTGGTTAAGCGTTGTTGTTGCCTTAATGGACATTCGTTTGGGAATACATTAAAATGCAAGATAAGGTAATTTGAGGCCATGTGTTCTTATTTTAACCTGTGCTAACTAATAAAGTACTTCAATGGGCTAAGTGAAACGCCTCGAGAATTGATGACCTGATTCCCCAATTTAAGGTCACATCTCAAACATAACGCTTAAAAATATATTTTATGACAATTGTTAAAAATTTCCATCTGGGATATTTAAATAAGTTCGGTTTATCAGCTGCATCTGTCATAACACGGACAAAAACAGATATGCAAAGAGGCACCCGCAGAGGTACGCAAACAGATTTATAGACAGACAGACACACACACACACACACACACACATACAAAAACACACACACACACACATAAAAGAACATGCACATGCACACACATAAGCACACATATAAACAAATACGAACTGACACGCACAGGTAAACTGCCACACAAACACTCTCCTTCCGTCACACTCATGCATGCACACACATTCAGAAATCCACAGGCACAAGCAAACAAAGACACACGCACACAGACACAGGCACACAAACACATTTACAGACTCTCACTCAGAGAAACGCACGCGCTCCCAAAAACAGATGAACACAGGCACACACGCAGACACACACAAGCATTAAGACACACAGACAGACAGACATGCACACACGCACACAAACAGAATGCGCGCATGAAAACACACATTCAAACAAAATAACTCACACTCGCATAGGGACCAACACTGACACACAGAGACATTGTGCAAATATCAATGCATTCGCTTCACAAGCACAAGTGGAACTACGCACACAAATACACACACACACACACACACACACCAGACACACGCAGAAAGGTACACACACTCACACACATGCCCAGAAGCAATTACATTCACAGCAACATGCACACACTCACAGAAACACAAGCAATCTCACAAAGACACACACACAGATACTCCCACACACACACACACACATAGATATATGCAGACACAGACAAACATGCACACTCACACACACAATTAAATTCACACGTACAAATAAGGAAAAATACTTGCGCAAAAGCATATATACATCAATCACTTCCATAAACACCAGTGCACACACACAAACATTTGCACTCTCTCACAGAGAAACACTCACGTTCCCAGAAACAGAAGAAAAGGCACACACAAAGACACACACATTAAAAAAGAGAAACACACAGGCACGTACAGATCAATACTGACACATAGAGACACTCAAAAACAGTGTCTCTGCCTCACAAACACAAGGAGAGCAACGCACAAAAAGCACAAACTCACACAGATGCCCAGAAATAATCACATCCACAGAAACATGCACACGCACACGTGAATACATGTAATCACACACACATACACATACAAAATCACACACACACACAAAAACATGCACAATGAACAACTCTCAGACACAAGTAAAACCGCAAACACAAACAATCAAGCGCACAATCAGAAATGCATATAACACTTAAAAGAAACACATTTAACCACACACGTAAAACATAAGCACACATGCAAATACACACACACATATGCGCGCATGCACGCACACACACAGACAGAGTGAAATGTCCAGACATTCACATCGAATCACACACTGTGAAACACACACATACTTGACAACACACATTCACACACGGAAGCACACGGACACACAAAGACACCAACTGATATGAAGAGGTACTGTGATACGAACACTGCCTCTCTCACAAAAAGCAGCAGCCGAGGAAAACACACGCACAACCATACGCATACCCACACACACACACACACACACACACACACACACACATGGCTATGCATGATCAACTGCGCAGAATTGCACAGACACACACCGACACGCACAACTACACATTAACAAGCACAAACACACACACACACACACAAACATGCACACACACACACACACACACACACACACATGAGGCCCACATCCCCTAATGCCGCAAAAGAAAAACACCCTCACTCACACTCTCACTCACACTTTCACTTACTTTCTTAGTCGCTCAAGGGCTCATAAAGACGTCCATAGGCACACATACATTCGTAGGTGGCCACAAAATCACACATGCACAAACACACACTCATACACACATACTGAGACACAAAGACACGCACACACACACACACATGAAAACACAAATTTAAACGGAGAAGCACACAGACACATGAAGACCCACACGTAAACTGTCCCAGAAACACTGTATCTCTCTAACAAACTTAAGTAAAAACATACACGTACAGAAAATTGTGCATGCACACACACACACAAACACACACACAAACGCGCACAGATGCACACTTAAAATTGAACAAGGAATCACGTACAAACACAGACACTACGCACACACAATCAAACACACACAATTAAATGCACAGCTGTCATGCAGAAGCACTTATAGAAATGCATACATACTCACGCATATACTTACTCAGAAACAGCCATATGCACATTACACACATACGCACACTGAAGATCTGAAAAACACTGTCGGACACAAGTACATACTGAAAGTCAGACACACTTGATATGTACATGCACCGTGTTTATGAACACTCGCTCTCGCTCTCAAAAACACAAGCAGAGAATAACACATTGCGTAATGCTGCAGTGAAGAAGCACCCTAGCTCATACTGTCACTCAAGCTCTCATACTCATTCTCACTCACTCAAGCACTCCTACACATGACCACATGCACAAAAACCGCACATTTACCTCCAGAATCACTCACACACTCTCTCTCTCTCAAACACACAAACACAGATACACACGCGCACACAAGTCACACCCGCAGACAGAGGCACGTGTATTCTCTCGATCTCTTACAGACACGCAATCACACGGGGAAGCACACACAGATACACACATGCACAGAACCTCTATTGCTCTCTCTCTCTTTCTGTTTCTCTCTCTCTTTCTCTCTCTCTCTCTCTGCCCCATGCACAGAAACAATCACAGAAACATACAGACACAAAGGGGCATACACAGAGGTGCAAAGGCGCGCATGAACAACACACAGACTCTCACATGTGCAGACACAGACACACAACCACACACACAGAAAAAAAACATTAAAATGCATGCAAAAACAGAAGCACCCAGGCATGCACACACTCACAATCACTTACAAAGAAGTACATAGACGCACACAGAAACACCCAGAAAAATACAAACACAAACAAACACGGGGCCCGCATAACGTAATGCTGCCTTTTAAAATCGCTCTCTCACATTCAAACTCACTCATCGGCTCATACGCAAGGCCACATGCACACGCACAAATACTCCCAAATTATATACACACACACACACACACACACACACACATACATGCAGACACTCACACACGTCCAAACAAACACTCACACGCACACACACACAAATATACATACATGCAGACATTCACACGCGCGCACACAAACACTCATACACAAAAACGTGCACAAACACGCAGACACACAATCACAAAAATAAATTGTCTATCTTTCTCACACAAATAAACAGAAATATGGACGCGCAAAAACGCACACACATAATGACATATTAAGAAATGCATATACTCGTGCATACACGCACGTACTTATAGAATCAAAAACATAATTACCTGGAAAAACTCAGCAGGTCTGGCAGCATTGGAGGAGGAGAAAAGAGTTGACGATTCGAGTCCTCATGACACTTCTACAGAATTGAGTAAAGTTAGGAGAGGGGTGAAATATAAGCTGGTTTAAGGTGGGGGCGGGGGGGGGGGGTGGTGGGGGGCGGTGAGGGGGGGGGGTGGAGATGTTGGGGGGGGAGTTTTTAGGGACAAACAAGCAGTGATAGGACCAATTAATCAAAAGATGTCACAGACAAAGGTAGAAAGAGGTGTTAAAGGTGGTGATATTATCTAAGAGAAAGTGCTAATTCAGAATGGTTGGCAGGACACTCAAGGTACAGCTCTGGTGGGGTAGGGAGGAAAGACTGACAGGGCATTACAGGTATAGATTTAAAAATAATGGAAATAGGTGGGAAAAGAAAAATCTATATAAATCATTGGAAAAAACAAAAGGGAGGGGGAAGAAATGGAAAGAGGGTGGGGATGGAGGAGGAAGTTCAAGATCTAAAGTTGTTGAATTCAATATTCAGTCCAGAATGCTCTGAAGTGCCTAGTCGGAAGATGAGGTGCTGTTCCTCCTGTTTGCATTGGGCTTCACTGGAACAATGCATCAAGACAAGGACAGACATGTGGGCAAGAGAGCAGGGTGGAGTGTTAAAATGGCAAGCGACAGGGAGGTTTGGGTCTTTCTTGCGGACAAACCACAGGAGTTCTGAAAAGCGATCGCCCAGTTTACGTTTGGTCTCTCCAATGTAGAGGAGACCGCATTGGGAGCAACGGATGCAGTAGACTAAGTTAGGGGAAATACAAGTGAAATGCTGCTTCACTTGAAGGGAGTGTTTGGGCCCTTGGTCGGTGAGGAGAGAGGAAGTGAAGGGGCAGGTGTTTCATCTTCTGCGTGGGCATGGGGAGGTGCCATAGGTGGGGGTTGAGGAGTAGGGGGTGATGGAGGAGTGGACCAGGGTGTCCCGGAGGGAACGATCCCTACATAATGCCGCCAAGGGGGGGTGATGGGAAGATGTGTTTGGTGGTTGTATCAAGCTGGAGTTGGCGGAAATGGCGGAGGATGATCCTTTGAATGCGAAGGCTGTTGGGGTGATAAGTGAGGATAAGGGGGACACTATCATTTTTCTTAGAGGGAGAAGGAGGCATGAGAGTGGATGCACGGGAGATGGGCCGGACAGGGTTGAGGGCCCTGCCAACGACCGTGGGTGGAAAACCTTGGTAAAGGAAGAAGGAGGACATGTCAAAGGAACTGTTTTTGAAGGTAGCATCATCAGAACAGATGCAACGGAGGCGAAGGAACTGAGAGAATGGGATGGAGTCCTTACAGGAAGCGGGGTGTGGGGAGTGTAGTCGAGCTAGCTGTGGAAGTCGGTAGGCTTGAATTGGATATTGGTGGACAGTCTATCACCAGAAATTGAGACAGAGTGGTCAAGGATGGGAAGTGTCAGAGGTGGACCATGTGAAAATAATGGGGGGTTGGAGATTTGAAACAAAATTTTAAAAAATTTCCACGTCCCGACGAGAGCATGAAGCAGCACCGAAGTAATCATCGATGTACCGGAGAAAGCGTTGTGGAAGGAGGCTGGAGTAGTGATGCTGCCAGGCCTGCTGAGTTTTTCCACGTAATTCTGTTTTTGTTTTGGATTTCCACCATCTGGAGTAGTTTTTTGTTTTTTTGGTTTTATACACACAGAATCACTTGTGTACACCGACTCAGACAGACAAAGGCCGGCATACTCACCCACGAACCTAAACATACACACAGACACATAAACACACACACACATTCAGACATGCAGACACACATACATGCTCATGGAAACACACAGATGAACGCACACGCAGAAAAAACAGACACGCACACAAACATATGGCAGAAACATTCAAATATGCCATTTCCCCTCAGCGTCATTTTGAAATTGGAAATAAATATGGACCTAGCAAACAAAGCACACATTCCTTATAAATGAAGCTGAACCTCTCTCTCACTCACAGTATCGCTCTGAGTCTCCCTGTATACCCCCCTCTCTCTCTCTCTCGCTTTCTCACTCTCACATACACAAACAGTCACACACACACACACATAAACACGCACATGCCCATACAGAAGCACACAAATGCCCCCGCTGACACGCACATGCATAGTTTCAAGACCACTGTCTCTCTCCCAAAAGCACAAGAAGAAGAAAAACATACACACAAACGCAAACACATGCACATGTCCACACACAATTACAAACACAGGAATGCACTGTAACACACATACACACGCATAGACAGCACCGACACCCACACGCAAACATACACACAGACAAATGCACACATACAGAGATGGACAGAAACATATGCACAACACAGAGGCTTATGCACGGAGACACACGCTCACACGCGAACACACACAAACACAAGCAAAGCAAGTGTTTACAAACACTCACAGAAACATACACACATAACCACCTACACAGAAATGCATACACTAACAGACACGCACAAACACATGCACAAGTCCACACAGAATCACATAGACAGGGATACATGGACACACACAGACACACACATGCAAACACATACAAGCACACGCACAATCACACAAACATACACACACAGGCATGCACACACACATTCACCCACAAACAGAGATGCACAGACGCACATGCACAACACAGAGGCTCACACACAGGCACATGCACTCACATGCACGCACGCACACTCAAACACACACAAAGACGAGTACACACATACACTCACAGAAACACACATACACATTCAAATACATAGAAATAATACATACACTCACAGACACACAAACACACACACTTAAACGCACACGTACATAGTTGCATTGGCGCACATTCACGACACAAACGTACACACAGTGCACTCACAGAAACATGCAGAAGCGCAATGACATGCAGGCACACACACACGGTCAAAAAAAAGGGCCTCACTCACTTTCACATGCACACAATAAGAAGCACGGACACACAAGCACACACTCACACACAAACTCATACCTATAAACACACACACTCATGCACCCGCACATTTAGCCATATAATCACGTACACACAATCATATAAACACATAGAAACGCACACGCACGCACAAACAGAAATTCACTGAGGTGCACAAGTACACTTTCAGACTCACACGCAAAGCGGACCGCACTGGCTCACTCAAACACACATACAATCAAACAAACACTCTCACAGACACTCACACACATACATAAATGAACAAACACGCAGAAGCAAACACTTCCACATGCTCACATACATACTTACAAACAGCCACACCCAACGCCACTAATAAGCTCAAGCACTCCACTCGCCATCCTGACTTGGGCATATATCCCCGGGCCCTTCACTTTCACTGGGTCAAAATTCTGGAACTCACTCCCGATCAGCACCGGTTATTTGTTCCAACTGTTTTACACCTCTTTGAAGCATATCATCCATCACGTTTCTACGTCTCTTTTGTACTGGGAGAGGGCTGCATGGACTTTAAACATTAATTATTTTTCTCTGCACAGATGCTGCAAGACCTAACGATATTTTTCGAATATTACCTCTTTTTATCACTGATGTAGACCTGTATTTCAGTACAATATTAAACTCCACAAGTCATGTTTCTTCTGAGCTGCAAGTTCACAATGTCTAAGTTGTCGACTGACTAAACAAATAATGTATTGAGGGTAAAGCCGGAATATATTCAATTCGTGAGATCCTGTTTGGCCTACAAATTTAATATCCTGCAGTCTTCAGTGAATCACCAAAGTGAACATTTCTGTAGTTTCATTTAAGGTCGTTCAATACGCTGTTACAAGGAATATAGCTTCAGATTTTTACCAGTGCCTGTTCTGTAATCAACCATAAATATGTGACTGCGGAACGAGCTACAACACTTAATTAATCTGTTTCTTTTTGGCACTTGTACAATAATCCATTTTTAACGTTGGACGCAGATTGACACGGGTTTCATTGAAATATTATACGTTTAGGTGTTTTGAGAACATGTTACATTCTGCTGAGCTGACGACTAAAACTGATTATTGCAAAATTATTCCAGGTGATGCATCGAAGATATCTCATCTATTTACGAATTCGCATTATATGGAATAAATTTCACTATGTATGCATGACCGACAGATCTGAAGGACCCCCGCCCCCTCCTTAGAAGGCCACCACTACCTCTGAATATTCATTGGTGCAACTGAGGGATTGGTGTGAACATTCGAGACAAATATTGCTGAGCAGGCACTTGTTCGTATACCTGGGCAGACCTTTATTTGGACGTCGGGGCAGTAGAACCCCTCGGAGGCTGTGGTCACTTCCTCGAAAAGTTCAATCAAATGTGACAAACATGATCTCCCCTTCAAAAAGCCATGTTGATTATCTTTGATTAAGCCTTGCATCTCCGAGTTGAGATTAATTCCGCTCCTCAGGATTATTTGAAAAATATTCCATATCACTGATGTTAGACTTACTGGCCTACAGACCCCTGTTTTCTTTTTTCTCTACCACCCTTCTTGATTAATATTACCAAGTTAGACATCCACCAGTCGTCTGTCACCTTTCCTGTGGTTAGAGATTATTTGAAAAATAGTGTTCGGGCCCCTGAATCCTCCTCCCTTGCGTCACATAGCAGCCTGGGATATATTTTATCAAGGCCTGGAAATGTATACAATTTCAAGCCACTAAAACCGCGAATGTCTCCTCGCTTTCACTGGTAATTAGTTCAAGTATTTCACAGTCTCCCTACTTGATTTTTATAGCTACTTCGTCTTTCCATATAGTGAGTTCAGATGCAAAGTGCTCATTTAAAACTCACCTACATCTTCTGTGTACTGACTCAATTGCCTCGTTGGTCTCCAATATGCCCAAACCTTTACCTGGTTATTCTCTTTCCTCAAACATATTTATAAAACAGCTGGGGAATTTCCGTTATTTTACGAGGCTGTCTTATTGTTCATGCCTCTTCTTCGCTCTCCCAATTGCTTTTTAAGTAACCCACAGCACTTTTTATACTCCTCTAAGAAATCAGCTGATTTCAGCCTTCGGTGTCTACCATAAGCTTTCATGTTTTCCTTTATACAATCCTTTGCATTTATCGACATCCAGCGTTATGTGGATTATTATTTCAACCCTTCACCTTTAAGGGAACTTGCTATTCCTGCACTCTTTTTATTTCATTTTTGAATGACTCCCACTGCTCTGATGTATTTATTTGGCGAGTCCAGATTAGTTTCTGTTCATTGGCAAGCACAAGGATTTTGCTAAAAGGGGAATTCAGCGTTGGTAGAGCCCTTGAATGTTTAAGGATTGATGGTTAGATGCTCTGTTTTTGTGGGAGACCGGTGCCTGGCTCTTGCTTTTCTAGCAAATTCCCACTTGTCGGCCCGAGCATCAATAATGTCCAGGCCTTGATGCATTTGGCCCTGGACTGCTTCACCATCTGAGGAATTACGAATGATGCAAGATGGTGAGCAAACTTCATCGAACGTGCCTACTTCTGATATATGATGGAAGGAACTTCATTAATGAAGAAGAAAAACAATTGTTGAATCGAGGACACTACCCTGCGGAAATGCTGCATTGATGTACTGGAGCTGAGCTGATTGACCTCCAACATCCACAGCCATCTTTTGTTTTTTTTGTTTTGTGCGAGATATGACTCTAACAAGCAAAGAGTTAAACCCCTTATTATCGTGGAGTCCAAATTCCCTCGGACTCCTTGATGCCACATTCGGTCAATTGATGCCTCGATGTCAAGGGAAGTCTCTATCTCCACACCTCTGGAGCTTAGCTATTTGTCCATTTGGGAAAAAAAGGCTGTGATGAGGTCAGGAGCTGAGTGACCCTGGTGGAACTCAACCTGGGTGCCAGTAAGCAGATTAGAGTTCAGCAAATGTCTGTGATAGCATTATTGCTGACCCATTCTTTCACTTTACAGAGCATAAGAATAGAACGATAAGGCAGTAATTGGCTGGGTTGAATTTGTCCTCATTTTTGTGCTGAGCATCACACTGGGCAATTTTACACTTTTCTGGATGGATGCCAATGTTGTAGTTGTACTGGAACATCATTCCTTTTAACTTGTTAATACAATATTTTCCTCTCTGGAAAGGCATTGCATTATTTTCCTTAAAGGTTTTTTTGGACCATTCAAGAGGGCATCTAAGATTCAGCCATACTGCTGTGAGTCACATTCAGGCCTGTCCGGGGCGGTAGATGCCCTTCGCTCAAAGCGGTTACTGAACCAAAAGTTTTTCAATGCAATTGATGATAGTTTCATTTTCACCATTGCTGAGAGTAGCTTTCAATTCTGCATTTATTAAGTGACTTCACATACCACAAATTGCTGTGGTGAGATTTGAATGCACATCCCTCATGCTTAATAACAAATCCAAAATATCATCATTAGACCACCTCCACCTAGCTTGACTCACGCACAGCTGGTTCTGGAAATCAAGTCTTCACTTGCTTCGCGTAAAGTTCTCAGCATCCATTCCCTTTTCATTACCAGGTGCAGTCAGTCATTACTTATTATCACGGCTGAAGGCCGGCATCTGTGATGTTGGGCATGGATTATCCACTCAGCACGTCCATTGAAGATACGAGCAAGTACTTCAGCATTATTTTTTGCACTGATTTGCTGGCTTCCCCCATCATTGAGGATATGTATATTTGTGGGGTGTCCTCCTCCAATCAGTTGTTTAATTGTCCACCAGCATTCACGACTGAATGTGGCAGGATTGGAGAGCATAGGTTTGATTCGTTGTTTGTCGGATGACTTACCGCTGTCTACAACTTTCTGCTTTAGCTGTTTGTCACACAAGCAGTCCTTGGTTATTTCTTCACCAGGCTGACACCTCATGTTTTAGGCATGCCTGGTGCTGATCATGGCAAGACCTCGTGAACTCAACCTTGAACCAGTTCATTCCCCCAGCATGCTGGTAATGGTAGATTGCGGGATCTACTGGGCTGTGAGGTTAAACGTTATGTTTCTACATTATTCTGCTGATGATGATGGCCCACACATTTATTTGTTCTACAATGTCTGTTATAACTCAATCCAATTTAGCTTTGTGGCAGTGCCACAAACATGATGGAGGCTATCCTCAATGTCAGGTTGGGACATCGCTGGCACAAATTTTGTCTGGTAATCATTCTTCCAGATATTGTCATGGCCAGGCATGGCAGAGAGAATGCTTCTGCGGCAGGCAGGGTAGAGAGAATGAGATCAAGTACATTTTCCCATCTTGATGATTCCCTAGCCACCTGAATAACACCTAATCTATCGGTTATGTGATTTAGGATTCGCCCAACACTCTCATAAATGATGCTACTGAGCTACTCTTGGTGAGGGATATTCCAGTCCACCACCCGAGGTACGTTATTGCGTCCGTGAAGGATTTGCTTCCTCCAAATTATCTTCAATCATGGAGAAGTACGCATTCATCAGCTGACTGCGGGGAGAGGGAGGGGTGGTGTGGGTGGTGGTACATGGTCATCAGCAGGAAGCTTCCTTGCCCATGTTTTAACTGATGCCAGGAGACTTCATGGGTTCTGGAGACAATGTTGAGGCCTTCCAGTGTTTCTCCCTCCTGACTGTATAGCGCGGTCCCACCATCTCTCCTGGGCCTGACAGTTGGACAGGATACTCACAGGGAAGGTGATATTGTTCCTTTGGCCATTATCTGTCAGGTATCATTCTGTGTGTGTGACGTTGACAGTCTGCTGCTATACTGACCTGCTGTGATGATCTTATGGTGCAGCAGCATTCCTGATAGAAACAATTAACTGCGTTATAGAGAGAGGTGTACAGTGAATGTAGTCTCCAATCAGAAATATTCTGCCTCCAGGTTTGCGCCGCTAACAGCACACTCTTCAGAGACTGCGCAGTACATCACATGGTCTGTGTTTGATCGATCGGATGGGCACTACCCCCAGTTAGCACACCTGCATGGCAGCTCTTTAAATTTCGGTTCACGACCCCCACTCCCACTCCCAGATATTGCGAAGCAGGACTTTGCACGGTCGGCAGTGCTAGGGGCGTGTTTGTCGTTTCCAGTGCCTGGATCAAAGTCCAGTGGGCCATCCAGTGCCATTGCTTATAGCTCCCAAAACGTTTTGATACAACTGAGAGGCTTGCTGGGCCATTTAAGGGTCAAGCACATTCCTGTGGGTCTGGAGTCATATGTAGTTCAGACCGGGTAAGGGCGGAAGAATTTCTTCCAGAAAGAGTATTCGTGGACGAGATGACTTTTGATATTTCGATTGTTAACAATGCTTTCAAATTATATAAAGCCATGTTCCCACATCATTAGCTTTGGCCTCTGGATCACTTCTGCAGTGGAATGACGACTACACCACCTCCTCCAGCCCAGAAGGTGAAAGAAAAACAGTTTTCACCAGTGTTTTTATTTCCCAGTTTTTAATGGTGTTCCATTTTACCCTATATGTGACGTGGTCGGACTAGTGCTGTTACTTCCCTTCGAAAGATGTGTTTATTTTTCGTTCTGGGACAAATAACTAACTGCAGCCAGTCTGCAAAGACGAGAGGCTAAGGAAAGCAACCTGATGTTAATCAAGGAATTGACATGGCACACCCGTCAGAACCAAGACGCTGAGCTACGGCTGAGGTCCAGGGTTAAGTGGCCAAGAGAGAGGCTTAACGTTGGACTGAAATTGAGGGTGATGCTCCTGAAGTGCACAATCCCTATCGCCGCAAAGGATGGTCTGTAGCTGTTCACCAACACGTGCCTGCACAGTTAAAGTTGTCAGGCTACCCACCTGGCACGGTGCTCCCGTTTCCGTGGATATAGTTGCCGCAGAGTTTGGATGATGCACTGTGTAGGCCCACGGTGATAGTGGATGTTCGCTGGTGATTGCACATTGTTCAGTAGCATTCGAGGCTACTCAGATACTGAAGCAGACCATGTCCAAATGGAACAAGAACTGGACAATATTCAAGCTTGTGCTGATATTTGCAAAGGAACATTTACAGCACAAGATTTTCAGGCAATGACCTTCCCCAACAAAAGGGAATGTAGCGATCAGCCCTTTATGTTCAACGGCATTACCATCTATGACTCCAGAACTGTCAAGATGCTGGTGGTTATTATTGATAAGAAATTGAACTGGACTAGCCATGGACATACTGTGGCTAAAAGTGCATGAGAGACGCTAGGAATATTGTGATGAATAACTCGCCTCCTGACTCCCCAACGGATGCCCAATATCTTCAAGGCACAAGATTGGAGTGTTGCGGGATTTTCTTCACTTGCATGCATTAGTGCAGCGCGCGCAGCACTCAAGAAGCTGTACACCATCCAGGGTAATGCAGCCCGCTTGATCGGCAACATATTCACAAACAAACACTCCCTCCGCAAACAACGCACAGCAGCAGCAGAATTAACAATCTACAAGATGCGCTGGAGGAATTCAACAAGGCACCTTTGACAACACTTATCAAACCCACGATCTCTACCACCTAGAAAGACAAGGGCAGCAGGTAGATGGAAACTCCACCAGCTTAAGCTTCCCCTCCAATAACTCACCACCTTGACTTCGTAATATATTGCCATCCATTGCTCTGTTGTGCATTCAAAATACTGCTATTCCGTTCCTAACAGCACTGTGCATGTCCGCACAACACAATGTACTGCAGCAGTTCAAGAAAGCAGCTAAGCACCACCTTCTCAAGGGCGACAAGGAATGATAAACGTAAGCTGGCCGAGCCAGCGAAGCCCACAGTGAATGTATAAAACATAAATAAATAATGTTCAGGGGTTCGTGTGCAGTTGATTGATTTGCCCAGCCATCGTTAAAGTCTACCTCCACAACACACACACACCAGTTGGTTACTGTAAATTTTCAGCCTAAGTTCTTCCAATTCCTCACCCCGTTCCTGTCTGCAGGAGGACAGGAATTACAATAGCGGATCAGATTGCCGTCATCACGGCTTTACTGGGAAATCCATGGAATCTCTCTTCCTGCTTCTCCCCGCTGAGTGACAAAACGATGTAATGACGTCACCATGCATAGATGGCCTTTAACAAATAACAGACACATCCATGGGGAGCTTACTAGGAGGTGAAAAGTATGCCACAAGTTCCTGTCTGGATATTCCACACACATAGAAGTTCAATAAAACTGTGTCCTTAACGGTTACTAACAATACCGTCCAGACCCTGGTATGAGGTTGTGTATCGTGTTGAAGGATTGAAACAGATCTGTGACAGCCTCGTTGTTGAATCAGGGCAGCTTCACACTCTGCTCCTGGGTTACGTGTACATTGTAATAGTGTCCATGGGAAAAGCAGGATAGGTTAGTCAGAGGCCTACTCCTCCTCCCTCTTTACATAGCTCCAATTCGCTCTTTTCAGATCCCCCTCCCTGCGTCCTCTGCTTCATTTATTGTTCAAACTACAGACCCAGATGCATTGCCCCTACAGTCACCATACCTCGTACATTATTGTGTCAGCAAAACCACTCTCCTCCCTGAATGTATCCAATAGCTCACAACACAACATCCAGAAAATCATCCACAGCACTTCTACTAACGTTACAAAAAAAAACGAAAGTCAAAGCCTCTAGTTACAAGCTAAATGCCCCTTTTTGTTAAATAACTCGAAAGGTTGTTCCTCGTGTTGATGAACAATGCTTAGTTGATGCTGGCTAATCGATGAGTTCAAAGGACTGGCGCAGACCAAGATTCAATGACATGTGTGAAGGCTGATGAAAACGCCTGCCCAACATATAGCAACAGATGGGAGATTCCAGCAACGCCACACACAGGATTTCATGGATTCTGTCCAACGAGAACCAGTGATTCTATGGAAGCCAACATCAAAGTGAGGGAGGTATACAGAGTGAAGTAAATCAATTTTAAACACGAAATTCAACCGGGACATAAAGGTTAACAAGTTGCAGATATACGGGGAATGGAAATGTCAATAATTCAAGGAAACGTATAACACTGGAATTATATTAAAATTCAGGAAATGCTAGATTGTTTCAAACAACTGTTTGAGTCACATTCAGGCCCTGCCCCAGTGAACCACCCCATGCAAGAAAAACACGGGCAAAATATGGGAATAGCATGGGGAGATGTAGAGCTTACACTGGAAGTGACCAGCAGGGCGGCTCACTCCATTCATGGGTCCAGGTTTCCAGTGCGCCAGAAATAATGGTGTTGGATAATTGAATATAAAAACATGCCAAATCGAGGGTTGGATGTGGGGGGCTCAGTTTAATATGAACAATAGCAGGATTGTAGGAAATATATAGTTTTGTGCAACGAGAGGGGCAATGGCAAGGAAGGATTTGATGACATGAGCGAGAATATTAAAATTAACTCATTGACAGAGCGGCACGCAATATAGGTTAATGAGCACAAGGATGGTGTATGGCACGTGGACAGCAGAACTTTGGGTTTTGTTTTGACAAATTTTTACCTGAGAGTGTGGTCAGCAGCGAATTGGACTGGTGGAGTCTGGAATTCACAAATGACAGCTCGAGTGATCCTGTGGTTGATAATCTGAAATTGATTCGACACTGGATTTGGGAGAAAGTGGAAAAGGGGTCAGTAATGAGCTTTGGTTCAAGGACGAATCGGCGGTTTTAAACAAATGTTTCCTCGTCAGTTGTTGGTCATGTACAGGAATGGTGTCAGTGAAAAGGGAACAGATCCGAAATGGAGAAACGCACATGTATGTTCCCAATAACAAAGATTACAGATCCGCAGCTAGATATAGGAAATTTCTAGGAATCCCAGCAAGAGGAAAGAGGAGACTATGAATAATCCAAAAAAATGCAACACGACTAAAACAGTTAACACTGGTTGCATTATTTGATAGCTATACAGAGACTCAACAGAAAGACCCAAGTGCAGCAAACAGGGCAGTGAATGTCAAAGAACATTTACGTGTGGTTCTTTCAATTAATACCTAAATAGAGACCCTTACCGGGGACACCAACAATAGCCAGAATAGGATAGTAAAAGTGCTGAATAATGACAAGTGCAGATTTTATCCGCATTTGTGACGTCATCCAAGGATCATCTCGAGACCGAAAATGAAGTATAGACGATAAACTGTTGTCTAATATTGTGACATTCCAGTCTATTGTATTCTTATTCTCATCCATTGCTGGCAAATTCCAATCTATTGTTCTCAGATTTCTATCTCTCCCTTTCTCCGGAGCCCTTTACCCCTGTTCGTCTTGGAGGTAATGATCCCGGTCACACTATTGGATAGCACAATGAAAAGGAGACCCTTATAAAAACAAGCAGGGCACTCTCCAGTGACACAGTCAGGATCCATGGAGACTGACATTAATTATAGTCACTGAGCAAACAGCTGCAGTTAACCCCTTTCAACCCAGCACTTTTTATATCACAGCAAAGTAGAACATTTTCCCTGTCTATTGCGGACGTCTAAAGATTGCTGAGGGAAGGAATGGTGGAAATAGTGGAGACACTGACTGCAATCGCTCAATCCTCATTGTATGTGGCAGTGGCGCCAGCTTACTGGGATGTTTTAAATTGTATACTCTGTTTATAAATGGGGAGAGTGATACACCGTGCGACTACAGGACTCTCAAATTAATTAAAGTGAAACATTGGCGTAACTATTCAATTGTATAACGTGGGAAGAGATTACTCGAGTTCATAATCAAAAAACAAAATGCTTATTTCTTTCTAAGTAAATGGGCATTACAAATGAACAGATTCACAGATATTTTAATGGAAAATGGCACCTGATAGCCTGAATGGAGTTATTTTTCTGAGTAGCGAGAGCTGTGATAGGCAATATCAGCTTTTTTGTTATGTATTTGAAAACAGGGCGCTCTAGTGTATTTTAATAAAGTTGCTTTAGAAACAGAACCGCATGGACTAAATGGACAGTGACAATCGTTATGATATTCACTAAGAGACAGGAATAAGAGCGAAGTGGATAAGGATGGCTAACCATGTCGTGTTTTTACATTGATATTATGACATTCATCACTCATAATGTATTGAGTTGCTGCATCACTTATCGAGGCTAGGCACATCGAAATATTTATACAGAAGGACACAGCTTAAACACACGTCAGCACTAGAGCTGCGTGCTGTGTTCTGCTCACAGTCTAAAGTTAAAATAAAGCTGCATGGGTTGACACACACCTCTTCCACTGATTTCATTCTGCGATATCTCAAACGCACATTACAGCACCTCCCTTTTCATTGTAAATATAATTCCGGCCCTTTTCAATCATGTACAATTATTTACAATATGTTCCCATGTATAGTGACCAGTGCATGTTTGCAGAGGACAGATGGATCTGCTGGTGATGTAATTTGCTCCTACGCGCTGATCTTGTAAGGATAGCCATGTCCAGAGGCATCTTAAATTACTCACAGTTATCAATGGAGCTTTCATTGTTGAATGTGTTTCCCGGTTGCGTTTGGGATCTAGTCCTCGATGCAGTTTGCCAGTTAAGTTGATCAAGAGCATCCAGGATCTGATTTGGCCTCGGTTATGCCTCATCGTTTCACAATTTCTTGTTCTGTCCGTGTGTGTTTATTCGTGGGCGTGTGTGCTCCTTTAAGCTTCGAACTCTTGATAACGCATCTGCCATTATATTTTGTCTTCCGGACACATGTATAATTTATAGATTAAATGGATACAGTAATATACTTCACCTGAATAGTCTTGCACGGTGGTCTTGAAACTTTTGCAGAATCCTTAAAAGATTGAGGCATGTGTAAACAATTGTTGCTGATGAATTATTTTCCACATAAAGTTCAAATTGCAGCAAGGTTAACACCAAGTTCAAAATTCCCATTTTTGATCTTTGAATATTTCCTGTACATTTAGCATTGTTGAAAAGTACCCTATTGGGTTTTCAATTCCAGTGTCATGTTCTGGAAACAATATGGCCCAAATGCCTATATCATTTTCATCAACATCAACGTAATTTTTTTGGTGTAACAGGTAGTTACCAAAACTGGTGGCCTAGTTAATACAACTTTCAAACTGTAGATCGCCTCTTGACACTTCTGAGTTCATTGAATGTTCCTGTTCTTTTTTAATAGTTCAGTTAGTGAGTCAAAGACACTCATAATATTTGGCAGACATTTCTGGCAAAACCCACTCATTCACAGAAGTGTCAAAAGTTCTAGTTTTCATGTCGGCACTGTGGAATCAAAGTAAGCCTTGAATTTCACATCTCTCGTAGCCACCTTAACATATCCAATGCGAGGCCGAACATATGTGACTTATGCTTTTGCAAATTCAGATTTAGCCAAGTTCAACACCAAATTAGATTTTTACAACTGAGTAAATAGTTCTTTCAGATGCAGTAAATGTTCCTCCCATCTCCGAATGAAAGCTATCAAATCGTCAATATAATGAGGACAATTGCTTACCCTTACAATTGTTTTCTTTGTCAGCCTCGGAAATATCGCATGTGTAATCTTCATAACCAATAGCATGCCTTTAAAATAATCCATTTGGGGTCAGAAATAACGTTTTCTCTTTTGCTCTCTACAATAACATTATTTTTCAATTTCTTTTTATAAAGTCTATCACTGTGATTACTTTCGACTGTCCCACTTTCTCAATACAATCCTAGCAACGTGGTACAGGATATTAATCTGCTTTTGCCACTACAACAACTTTCAATAGCCCACGGATATGGTCCTTTTCGTTTCAGTACCAGGACAATAATTGAACTCCACTTACTGCACCTAGATTCAAATATATCGTTTTGAAACATTCAGTCGATTTCGTTCTTTAGTTGTGATGACTTTTCCAGTTTTATTCTTTAAGGATGTTGCGGTATCGAAGAAACACCTGCAAGCACTTCACGTTTAGCTCAAACTGTCCTACTCAGCATATACCCATAACTGCAATAGAAGTTCCAAATCACTTTGACACTTGCCTGGAAGGCAACTGAATATTAAACTTAAATTTTGAAGCAACCATTCATTATCCAATTTTATTAGTCGAAAATCAATTTTTGAGTCCTGCATTTTTACCTCCTTCTAATCACCTACTCCCATTAGTACCCCATATTGTTCCTCTTTACTGCCAAAATGCGTTTTAAACATATTAACATGACACATACACAGCTTCTTTCTTCAATCTGGATTACTTATAAAATAATTCACATCACGCAGTTACTTTTCAATTTTGCAAGGTCCACTACCTGCTGCCTTTAAGAAATCAACCTGTGTTAGTCGGAGAACTAGCACTTTCTCTCCAGCAACAAAATGTTGAGCTGCAAATTTCCTCTCTGCTTTTAGTTACACAATTTGCATTGATATATTTAAATGTTTCCTAACCAACTCATATCTTCTATCTTTCTCCGATATTGAATACTTAATCCAGAAAAGTAGTTTAGAACTTTCACTCACCAATTGTTAATGAATCAGTTTCAGTTGTCCTCTTGCCTCAGGACCATAAACCAGTTAAAAAGGAACTAAACAAGAATATCCATTCGAAGCGTTCCGAATTACAAATAACTAGAATGGAATCCCTCCGATCCAAATCCTCCGGATAGTTCTGGCAATACCCTCAGCATAGTTTTATCGTTTAATGTTATATACCCAAAGCCCCTTGTGACTCCGGAAGATTCCATTTTGATTTAAACAATTGTATCACCAGACTGTTCACTGCTTCCTTCAACAGCTGTGCCATGTGATTTTACATGTAATTTGATGTATTTCATCAGGTAAACCATACCTTGTAAAAAACAATAGTTAACTCTTCCACAATCGTCTTTGGAGTGATATTCCTTAAATGTATTGCTTCAGGGAGCCTGGTGGACACATCAATTATTGTCAGTAGCTACTGATTTCCACATTAAGTCTTCGGAAGCTTTCCTGCACAACCAATCGTGACCCAAGAAACAATTCTTTAAATGCTGGAGATAGAATCAATTGTGCTGGACTAATCACTGCTTGTGGATTCCCTCTCCTCTGATATATGTGGCATGTGACTCAGAATTTGAGCGCAGACCTATGCAATCCAGTACTTTCGACTGTGACGTTCTAATTCTTCAATGTCACCCATTGGTATTCAATGAGCTATCCACAGAAAATCATTTATATGCCCATATGTTTTTTCAATCTGATCTACCTCCATCCAGCGCTCATTTGTTGTAACATGATAAGGCTTACATTTTCTCTTTGGAACGTTACCCTTAAGGTGATAACATTCTGGAATTCATTCTGTCACTATATCTGAGTAAGCAAATTGATACAACTACCTTGTTAGCGAATCATTTTGCTGCAAATCAACGAACGTACTTCAGCTAAACAACTCAGCTACAATCACTTCTGCTGTCTGTTCCTGAACAAAGTTACCAAACACGGTGCGAGCTAAGTGGGTGTTCATACCTTTCCCCTGTCTTTACTTTTTCTTCTGTTTCAAACTGTAAGCCTGTGACCTAATTACGACACACTCTGGAAGCAATCCAGGTTGCTGCATTTACAACTCCAAGAGGACACCTCTACAGCCCGCTCAGCAACCATACGCATTGCCCATATTTGTCATCCCGCTATAAAATAACCCATAATAAATTGTACCCCTGCATTGGGCAATCTTTCCACTTCTCCAATTCTCACCTCATCAGTTTCCCACTTCCTCTTTAAGTTTAACTTCCACAAGGAAATATGTTTTCCGTGCCCATCAAAACAATTATTATCACCTGCTCGTGCACTGCTTCCTCTGAACAGCAAAATTCAAGTTCCCATAACAATAATAATTGAATAAGCCCCTGTGTCTCTTATTTTTTTAAAAGCTTCACCTACTCTGCACTTTAGACATGGAAGGACTTTCCCTTCACACAAAAAAAAATAAAACATCTCTGCAACCTGCACCCCTCGAATTGTATTGGGTAAATTGTGATCACACGCCCACTTCTTTAACTATCACCAATTCTTCCTGTGCCACTTGTACAGAAAACACTGAATGTTTATTTTTCCCTGTGCCTGAAACTCAGCACCAACAGTACTTTTAGCTCCAGGATTTTTCTGCTCCATTATAATTCGAGCAGAATTAATCTGCAATTTCCATCAAAGTGATTTTGTATTGATGACTTTATTACAATCAAAATGCCTCAATTCTCTAACGTCACTTGTCTGCTCAGCGCATTTGTTTTTATTCTGGGAAAATGAAAATAAAGTCTTCCTGTGAATTTCTACCTACTCTTCTTTTTTTTCCATAAATACCTAACTTCCTTTCAACTGCACACTTTCTATCCTTGAAGGATTTGAAGTGGTGACAAAATAAATGTTTAGCCCTATGCTATAACTCATAGTTATCAGCTACCTCTGCTCCTCATATCATCATTTGAGTCATCTGTTCTTTCACATGTATTCTCCTCACTGAATGAATTGGATTTTTAAAAATATTACACTGGACTCACCTCTCTAAGTGCTCCATATGTCATCTCAATCTTTAACGATCGTATCCAACGTTCAATATTAGTTTATTTTACTCTCTCAATCTAAATATAACGTTCTCCAGTCTGGTCCCTGATAGTCCTAAATTCGTGCATCTGTACCTCAGGAACCACTTGATGTGCACTCAAACAGCGTTTTTTCAACAGATCGTAGCTCACCGATACCTCTTCTGGCAGTGAAGCATAACTGTGAAGTGCCATGCCCAACAAGCTGCATGGTAATAACAATGTTCAATTTCTTCTAGACATTTTAACTTTTTAACTATCTTCTCAAATTAAAAGAAACGTTATTCAACATCCCTTTCCTCAACATTTCCAAGTGCTTGTGCAAATTAAACATATCCCCAAAGTGTTTTTATATAGATTTTTATCACCATCAAAACTCTTTTCAGAATCTGAGAGTTCATTAACAATAAATTTCAAGCTTTTAAGCTAGCATTCCTTTCCCTCTCTTTCTAAGTTTTCACTGGCTTCTTTAAACTTTTCTCTTGGCTAGAATTTAAGTACCACCTTCATTTCATTCTCCTGCCTTCGAACTAAAACCCTATGAATTACCCGTTCTCTTTCTCTTTCGTTTTTCCTTTGCCTCAAATTCAAGTTTATTTCCAGTCGTTTTTTTTGTTCAAGTTCAAACTTATTCATTTCTAACTTGAATCTCACTACCTGCAGCTGTGACTCGCTATTGTCACCAATCATTCCCAACTCTAAATGTTGTCCTATCGCGTCAAATATGCCTGCTTTTTTTCCCCTTACAGGTACCCTCAACTGTAATGTATCTGCCAAATCCGTTAACTTGCCCTGAGATTCTTGTTCTAACCCAAGCAGAGTTATATTTTCCACTTCCAATAAAGATTTTATGGGAGAAATAGTGCGTTTATTTATTTTTCCCCAAGGAGTACTGATAGGATTGAGACCAGTATCAATATTTTGTCACGAGTAAAGAGGTAAAATTCAAATTACATAGTGATGCAAGGGGTATTTGCATCCAACGACGAAAATATGTATCAAGGAGAGAAGGCTATTTGTAAGGGAGGCATATCTAAGGTGTAACAGGTGTGAAACCCTCCAGCCTGCATGCCTCAAACTGCTGCCCACAATGATTTAGAGCTTATATAAACTCAATGTCATACAAAACTCATCCGTAGTTGCTGGATTCGAAGCCTGGAACACAGAGCATTAGGAAGGGTCCTGCATTTTTATTTCACCACTTTCCTATTTCTACTTAGTTCTGTTGAAGGGTCATGAGGACTCGAAACGTTAACTTTGCTCTTTTCCGCCGATGCTGCCAGACCTGCTGAGTTTTTCCAGGTATTTCTGTTTTTGTTTAGGGTCCTGCATTATTCGTCCATTGACAATGCCACGAAGCCACTATCTTCTGCTTTGCTAGGGAAAGGGCTAAACAACGTTCTAATCGTTGCATCCACTGCTCCCAATGCGCTCACCTCTACAATGTAGAGACCAAACACAGAATGGGGTGACATTTTGTGCACCATCTTCGTTTTATCCACATGAATGACCCAGACCTTCCTGTTGCTTGCCATTTAAACACTGCAGCCTGCTCTCATGCACGCATGTCCGTCCTTGCACTGGTTCAGTATTCAAGTGCAGCCAACGCAAAGTGGAGGAACTGCACCAAACGTCCCGATTAGGCACCTTGCAGCCTTCCGGGCTTTACATTGAGTTCAAGAACATCAGACCATGAACTATCTCCTCTGTTTCATTCAATTGTATCCGCTTTTTTTCAAAATTTGCTTTCAGTTTTGAATTTTCAATTTTTTATTGTTTTCCACATTTTTGTTTTGTATTTCTTTTTACTCATTCATCGAGTGCTTTTCCTCCAACAGATATCCAAATATCGCTCTTTGTTCCCATCACCAAACCATCCCCCATCCCATACACACAATGACCATCAGTCACTTGTTCCTGTTGTTCTTTTCAGTTTTCTAACCCTTTTCCTGTAACTATCACATTTTGTTTTCTTACGTAATACCTCTAATAGCGCTTAGTTTCGCCATTACCAGTGTCATTAAAACCCGCCTTGTCCTTTTGAACATGGCATCATAACATTCTTTGCTTGGTCCCGACCTATCGCTGGCATTCTAGCCAGCTCTACCTGCTCAGCCACCGACACCAGCAAACCAACCCCCAGCCCCACCGCCCTTTAACAGCACACATTTCATCGTAGTTTTACATGTCTTTATCTCCGAAGATGAGTCATGCAGGCGCGAAACGTTTACTCTATTTAAAAAACAAAAATAGTTTGAAAATCTCAGCAGATCTGACAGCATCTTTGGAAATAATACAGTTAACATTTCGAAACTATATGACTCTTCATCAGAATAAAGGAAATATAGAAATGTGGTGAAATATAAACCGGTTGAGGGGGTAGGACAGGTAGAGCTTTATAGGGGGTAGTGACATGTGGAGGCAAAGAAGAGATAGACAAATATATCATAGGCAAAATGACAAATTGGGTGTTGACTGTGGTGATATTATCTAAGGAATGTGCTGATGGTGACATTAAGCGTAGGAAGCAGGGCAAGCAAGTGGCAGATGGCCCTAGTTTCCGTGGCGTGAAGAGATGGAATCGCAATGGGCTAAAAGATGAAGATAAACCAAAAATCGATATAAATGTATAAATAGGTGGGAAAAGAAAAAATATATATTTAGAAAGTTATAAATTATTGGAAAAGGGATAATCGGAAAGGTTCTGGGGATGGAGGAGAGAGTTCATGATCTGAAGTTGTTGAACTTAATGTTAAGTCCGGACGTCTGTAAAGTTCCTAATCAGAAGATGAGGTGCTGTTACTTCAGTTTCAGTTTTCCCGCATCCACAGTATATATATATATATATTGTATCTTAGTAGTTAACTCTGTTTCTCTCTGTACAGATGCTGCTAAACCGATTGGGTGTTTTCAGCATGTTCTGTTTTTGCCTCAGATTTCTAGCATTCACAGTATTTTGTTTCAATCCAATCAACAACTTCCCGTTCATTGATGATTCCGTTGTTTCATTTGCCTTTCCAGGAGTACATTACCTCGCAGTTTATCTGAATGAATTCAATTTGCCAGTTTTCTTCCCACTCAACCAAAACATTTATTTTAAGCTGGACTCGAAAGCTGTAATCTTCACTCTCATTTACCTGGCCAATTTTTGTGCAATCAGCAATTTCCCCACTGGAAACCGTTTTCCATTCACAAAAACCTCCATCAGTCATTCAGTTTTATAGCGTGTCAGTTATTCCATTTTAGGTACAATCTGCCACGTTCCCTGAATCTAATGAGATCTCATTTGCCTGGCTAGTCTGCCAAGCAGGCACTTGTCAAATAAGTACCTTACTGAAATCCGTACAGTCAACTTCCATTGCTCTCCATCTTAAATCCTCCTTGTCATTTCCGCCCACAATTTTATTTAGCTAGTAAGAATTAATCTTGCCCGAACACAGGGCAAGAGTTTGGATGTCGCTGGCATGCTGATATTGTCGCTGGACATATTACCCATTCATCTTGGGTAATGCTCTTGGGGCCCAGGTCCAAATCACTGCAGATGTTGGAATTGCTTAGAATTCAATGAAAATTCGAATTAAATATCTAACTTTTGAAACCATTGTCAATTGTTATGAAAATATACTTGGTCCACTAAGGTACTTTATGGAAGGGGAAATGAGGTCCACATCAGGTCTGGCCTTTATGTTACTCCAATCCCACAACAATGATTCTGTCTCTTAAATGTCCTCCTTACCACGAAACTAGGAATGGGGAATGGAACCTGGCCTGGCCAGAGAGATCCACATCCCATTCATGATTGAAAATAAAAACACGCTGTTTATCCGTGAAAATAAAGTGCATTTCTAAGTTACAGTTTATCCCGTCTCTCACAATTATTTCCAGTAATTTCACCACACTGATGTCAGTATGTCCGGCCAACAATTTTCAGAACCATCCATAGCAACTTCGTTTGAAGGAGAACACAAATTTCGCAGGCCCGCAATCCTCTGGGACCTGGGCTGTACCTAGTGAGGAATAAGAAATTATCCCCAGAGCATCTTCAATTTCTTCCATGGCTACCTTCAAAGGCCTTCGATACAACGCATTTGGCCTTGATTATCTATCCACATTCAAGGATGCCAGTCTCTCCACTACTTCCTTTCTGACTATGCTAATTGTATGTAATACTTAAGGTTCCTACTGTTCAACTAGAATGTCTGCATCCAACGCCCTCCCCGCTCCTCCCCTCTCCCCCCATAGTGTAAACAGAGGCAAAACGCCCACTGAGAACCCTCACCAGATCTGGCGCAGCCACAAACAGTTCAGCATGTTAATCGGCTATATACCCCATGTGGTCCATGGTAAGTCTCTTGATCTTAATGTATTGGTAAAATATCGCGGATATTCCTTGATGTTAGCTGCCAATATTTCCTTGAGTACTGCATTTGATTTGCTAATTTCCATTTTTACTCAACCCCTGTGCTTTCTCTGCTCCCATAAGTGATTTACAGTGTTAAGTAATTTGAGACTTGCATAAGCTATTTATTTTTTGCTTTACCGGTATTGGATGCATCTGGATAAAAGTGGGCTCCTGATTTGAAGGTGGGGCATCCCTGCACTGTGTCTGTATAATATCGCCTTTGATTGGCTCCCACTGATTTGACAACGTCATTCATTCTAATATTTTTACCCTCGCCAGCTTTAAAGGACAAATATTCACTGGATATCACTGGCATAGCCATCATTTAGTTTGCATCTCTTCTTGAAGTTGTGAAGGCGATCGTGAGCAGCTTTCTTGAACCGCTGGAGCCGATTAGGCGTAGGTACACCCACAGTACTAATCGGAAGGGAGTTCGTGCATTCTGAACCAGCGACAGTGAAGGAAAGGCGTTACATTTCCAAGTCAGTATAGTGATTGAGGAATAATCCATGTGGAGGCAATTTCAATTTTCTACTACCCTTGTCCATCTAGTTGGTAGTTGTCGTGGGTTTGGATGGTGTTATCTCAGGAGGCTTGGTGGATTCATGCACTACATCTTCCAGATCGTAAACACTGCCGCTAATTTGCATCAATGATGGAGGGATTCGATGTCTTGTATGTGTTGCCAATCAAGCAGGCTGATTTGTCCTCGATGGTGCGAATCTTCATGAGTGTTGTTGGAGCTGAACTCATCCAGGCAGCTGGGGAGCACTACAGCACACTGTTGACTTGTGCCATGTTAGATGGGTGAGGGGATTTGCAGAGGGAGGAGGTGAGTTTTCCTTGCAGGTTTCCCTGCCCGTGATTAGCCCTTGTGGCCATATCATTTAGATGGCTATTCCAGTTCATTTTCTTATCAATTGTAAACACCCGGGATGTTGATAGTGTTGGTTCAGTGAATGTCATTGAATGTCAAGGAGTGCTGGTTAGATTATATCTTGTTGGAGATAGTCAAAGCCTGGCAATTGGCCGGCACAGATGTAACTTGCCACTCGCCAGAACAAAACTGGCTTTTGTCAAGTTCTTGCGAAATTTGTACATGGATTGCTTCAGTACCTGAGTAGTCGTGAATGGTGCTGAATATTGTGCAATCCTAAGTGAACATCCCCACTACTGACCTTATGATGGAAGGAAGTTCCTTCAAGAAACAGCTTAAGATGATTGAGTAGGACACTACGCTGAGGAGTTCCTGTAGTGATCACCGGGAGCTGAGATGACTGAACACCAACAACCACAAACCTCTTCCGTTGTGCTAGTTATGCCTCCAACCAGCAGAGAGTTTTCCCACCAGATTCCCATTGACTCCAGCTTTTTTTTCTTTGGCTATTTGATGCCACACTCGCTAAATATTAAGGCTCAATCACACTCAACTCACCTCTAAGCTTAGTAAGATCAATCTTCCCCGGTTTAAAACTTGAAGGGTTGATGAACACAGCAGGCAGTATTCATCACCTAGGAAGGCCGGGGACGAAGTGCTCTTCTGGATGGAAGCATCTCAAAATCCATGAGGAAAGCCATTGTCACCTTTTTCAAAAAGCGGAAGGGGTAAAGGGAGAACATTAAAAATTGGCTACACATTTCACTGTTGAATGGAGACCATAAAATTATTTCCAAAATCATCGCAAATTGGGTCAGACCTGAGCTGGAGTTGGCGATCCACCGTCACCAGGCATATGTTGTGCATTCGAAGAAAATCCCTAATTTCTCGCGCTAGTCCAGGAAACAATTCCCTGTGTGCAGGGCAGGGTTGTTAAAATCTGCCTCATGAGCTTGGACCAGGAGAAGGCCTTTAACAGAATGTCACACATTTCTATGTTCGATGTGCTTTTCAAAATGGGGTTCGGTGAGGGATTCCGCAATTGGATGAACTGCCCTACACAACCGTGAGTAACGCACTTTCACTAAGAAAGGGAAATCAGAAAGTTTCGCAAATAAATCTAGAGTTAAGCCAGGCTGCCCTCTCTCCCCTGTCCTGTTCGTGTGTTGCAGAGAACAATTAGTTGATTCTATCAAGAAGTTTCCAAGCACAAAGCGGGTCGGAACACCCGGAGTGGAAGCTCTCAGGGCAAAGCTCACTGTACATGGATGACGATACATCCTTCAGCACGGTTTACAGACGCATATACATCTACCAGCAGTTCAAACTGCCTCTGGTGCAAGGTAAATCATGGCAAGTGCGAGACCATGTACTTTGCGAAGAACGTTGACCAAAATTTTGCCCCTTTCTCCAACAGTTCAGGCTGCTTGAAGGTGCCTAGTGTAGGATTTGGAGGGAGCAGGGCATGAGTCCGAAACTGGAAGTAGTGAGCAGCTTTGACAAAGAAAAATGAGCATGTGGGAGCGAATTCTCCCTCTCCATTGAAGGTAAGGACCAGCCATGAGGCGTGAGGCACTCTCGGTGTTGCTGTACATGGCACAGGTCTGGCTTATTCCCTACTCCTGCGTTGTGGCGGACACATAACCAATTTCATCTATACATGGAGGACGAAAATGGCAGGTGCTCGCTGGGACACGATGAACACTTTCCTAGATAAATGAAAAAAACTTCACCAACGTGGTCCTCACACTGATGGTCAAATTTGGGGCTGTCTGTATCACGATGTGCGTAAATCCTCGGTGCATAAATTCCAAGTGACATAACGATTCAGGTTTCACTTTATTCCTAGTGTTGCTGTGCATGGGTATGAGCGCGCAAACGCGGAATGATCCAAATTTGAATGCAGAATAAAAATCTGTAATTAAAAGACATTGGAAGGACATTTACGTGTCAGAGCAGGATGGTGTGTTTCAATGGCAAACAACAGGACGGTCTAGGCCATGCCGGAAGACTGAGTGAAAGCGTTCAGCAAAGCGGTCACTCAGTTTTTGCTTATTCATCCCAATGTGGAGGAGGTCACATTGTGGGCGGGTGCTGGTGGATGATGCGAAGATTAGTTTGGTGGTGGCATCATTTTGAATCTGGGGGTTTTGGTGGAGGATATTTTAAATGTCTTTTTTTAAAATGGCTTTGCTGGCTGTGGCAGCCTTTATTGCCCATCCCCCGTTTCACTTTGGAAAGTGGTGGTGAACTGCCTTTATGAACCGTTGTATCCCATGTGACTATTTGCATGCAAAGGCAAGTGGGGTGAAGTTGGGGAGAATGTGTGACCATGCCAGGGAAGGCCACGTCCCGTCGTTGAATATAAAAAAGACCAATTTGAAGAAGGTACAAGTGAAGCACAGCTTCAAGTGAAAGGGGTGTTTGGGCCCTTGGGCGGTGAGGAGGGAAGAGGTAATGGGCAAATTCTGCACGTGCTGCGATTACATAGAATTTTGCAGTGTGAGGGGAACGAGTTTTTCGATGTGGTGGAGGAGTGGAACAGGGTATCCCAGAGGTAACGGTCCTTACAGAATGCTGATATTGAGGGGAAGATGTGGCTGGTGGTGGCATCATGCTGAAGTTGGTGCGAATAGCGAAGGACGAACCTTTGAAAGTGATGGCCGGCGGCGTGAATTGTGAGGACAAGCGGGGGCACTATCAAAGTCCTGGTAAGCAAGGGGCGGGGTAAGCGCAGAGGCGCCGTAGAATGGTCGAATCCAGTTGTCACCCACAGCTGTGGGGCGTGAGTGATTCTGGGTAATGGGGAGGACAGGGAATAAGGAAGACTTGTTAGAAGCGGCCTTGAGGAAGGCAGCACCATCGGAATAAATGTGACGGAGGCGAAGAAACTGAGAGAACGGAGTCGAGTCCTTATATGTAGCCAGGCATGGGGAGGTGGAGTTGATGTAGTTGTGGGAGTCAGTGGGCATGTAATAAATAATGGTGGGCAGTTTATCACCAGAAATGAAGCCAGACAGGTCGACGGAGGGGGCGGCATTTGCAGGAGATGGCCCATGTGAAGTTGAGAGAGCGTTTAAAATTGGAAGCAAAATTTATATTGTTTCTCACCTCCGGAAGAGACCATAACGAGGCACTGAAACAAGCATCTATGTACCGAGAGAAGAGTTGTGGGGTGTGGGGGTGGGGGGGCTCATTGTACATAGGTTACATAGAATCTAAGAGCAGGGGTAGACCATTCAGAGCTTAGATCCTCCTCCGTGATTCAATGTGGTCATGACTGAACCTCTATCTCAAAGCCATATACCGGTTTTCTCTCCATACCTCTCGATGCCCCTAATATCCAAAAAAAAACCAAATTTCAATTTATTTATTTGATATAGGCAGTCACCCGGCCTTCACAGCTTTCTGTGTTACGGAATTCCATAAGTTTGTCCACCATCTCAGTGATTTTTCTTTCCCCAATTAAGTCCTGAATGGCCTGCCACATCTCCCGAGACTATGGCCCCTCTTTCTAGGCACCCCAAGCAGGGGTGTCATCCTCCATGCATCTCGTCTGACTACCCCAGGTAAAACTTATGTCGTTTCAATTAGATCCCCTTTCATTCTTCTATACTCTTTTGAATAGAGGCCAAATCGAAACAATATCTCCTCATCTCCAACCCTGTCATCCACGGGATTAGCCTACCGAACCTTTATTGTACTCCCTCTATGGCAAGGATTCTTAAGTAGGGAGACCAAAACTGCCAGCAATACTACTGGTGTGGTCTCACCAAGTCCTTGTACAACTGCAGAAAGGCATCGATTCTTCTGAACCCAAATCCCTTTGCAATGAAGGTCTACACCATTTGTCTTAGAACTTGAAAGCTGCAGCTGTCTGTTTACTTTCATTGCCTGGTAAACAAGGAAAAGCAGAGTCATTTGTACATCCACATTACCCATTATGTCATCATTTAAACACTGCTCTGCCGTTCTATTTTTCACATTGAAGCGCATAAGTTCACACGTCTCCACTTTGTCATGTGTTTGCCCATGCACACTGCTTGTCAATATCACCCTGAATCCTACTAGCATCCACCTCACAACTCAAAGCACAGCTCAGTTTCTGGTCATCTGTAAACTTGGAAATATTGTGTTATTAATCCACATCCATGTTATTTATATACATCCTGAGTAGTTGGGGCCCAAGGACTGACCCGCGCGGCACACAATTAGCCACCACCTGCCATCCAGAAAAAAGGCCCATTAATTCCCACTCTCAACTTCCGGTCTCTCAAGCACTCTCAATCCAAGACGGTCTATTATCGACATGTGTTTCAAATTTACCCACTAGCCTCTTTTGTGGGACCTTATCAAAAGCATTATTGAAATAGAAACACACCTCATCCACCTGTTCTCTCTTATCTATTGTATTTGTCACATCTTCAAAAATCTCCAGTCGATCAGTTAACCAGAATTTTCCGTTCATATACCAATGCTGATTTTGCTTAATCCCGTTACTGCTTTCCAGGTGATCGTTTACGACGTCTTTAAACCAGCCTCTAGCATTTTCCCTTAATGCTGATGGTAGGCTAACTGGACTGTAACTCTTTTTTTTTAATCTCCCTCATTTTTAAAATAATGGGGTTATATTTGTCACCCTCCATTCTGTAGGAACTGCGTCAGAGTCTATGGAATTTTGGAAGTTGACCGCCAATACATTCAATATTTCCAGAGCCACTTCCTTTGTTGCCATGGGATGTAGATTTTCAAGCCTTTGGAACTGGTCAGCCTTTAACCCCATTAATTTCTCTAGCACCACGTTTTTCCTAACATTTATTCCATTCAATTCCTCCCTCTCAAGAGGCCAATGGTTCCCTAACATTCTTCGGAAATTATTGATGTCCACTTGTGTGAACACAGAAACAAAAAAATGCGTTGAATTCGTCTGCCAATTATTTCCCAATTGTAATGTCCCCCAGTTCTGACTGTAAGGGATCTACATTTGTCTTTGCTAATCTTTCTTTTTTCTCTTCACATGCTTAGAGATAATTTTACAGTCAGTCGTTTTGTTCGCTGCAAACTTAATCTCATACTCCGTATTCCCCTTCATGATCAATCTTATTGTCCACTTTTGCTGAATTCTTAACTGCTCCCAATCGTCAGTCTTGCTGCTTTTCTTTCTCACAATTTTTTATGTCCCCACTTTGGATCCAATGCTAAGGCTAATTTCTTCCCGTGCCCATTGTTTCGCCACGATTCCTGTTTTAATTTAGCGACAGAGAGGAATGAATATTTTTTGTTTTGTAATTTATGCATGCATTGCTAAATTTTTACATATTGCCTATACACTATCGACACTTAGTAAAATTCCCCAAACCATCATTACCAACTCGCGGCCGATGCCCTTGTATTTCCCTTTAATTAGATTTAGGACCCAGATTTCGGATTTAAATTTTATGCTGGCTCTTCCCCAAGAAACCGTGCACACCGTTAATGTTAATTAATAATTTCACAGTGCACAATTCCCAGCCTTGGATCGCCTGCTCTCTAGCTGGTTCCTCAACGAATTTGCCAGAAAAAAACACATGCACACCAAAGGAGATCATCCTCCAATGCTTTATTCAAGTATAGTTTGTCCAATCTGTACGTTCATTAGGGTCACCCATAAATGCATTTTACCCTTTGTACTTGCGCCTCTAATTTCCTGTTTAGTGCCTTCTATCTCCGTTTCTGTATGTTGGCCTATGAGCGAACACATTAACTTCTTATGCCGATTGTTTTATTCACATCTCCACCCAATGAAATTCCACATGATTTACTGAACTTATATATTTTTTCACTATTGCATTGATTTCCTCCCTTAGCAACAATACTAACTCAACTGCTGTCACTATTTGTCTGTACTTCCGAAATATTGAATACACCTGAATGTTCAGTTCTAATCCATGGGCACCCTGCAGCCATGTCTCTGTATTTTCAACTGTGTCATAATCGTTTATGTCTTTTTGTGCTTTTAATTTTCCTTCTTTATTGTGAAGGCGGCACATATTAAATTGCAATGCCTTTAGACGTGTCTCTTTAACCTTCTTTGTCATTTTAGCTTTAATTTGCGCCCTGACCCTATTTGTTACTTACCCTTGATTTACCTGCCTTCCACTTCTGCTGCTTACTTTCCTGTATGTTGTTTATATCCTTGCCTCCCTGCTACTGTTCTCATCTCCTTCCCATTCTAGTTTCAACCCTCCATGACCGCACTAGCTAAAAACCTGAGATTACTGCCTTTGAGGTATTTCTTTTAATTTACATCCTAACTCAAAATATTTATCTGTTAGACATGATTGTTTTGTTTTTTTTTCTTTTTGCTATGTCGTTGCTACCCAGATGTGCCATGACCACTGGCTGCTCCAGCTCCCCCTTCTCAAAGCTCTGCATCCTGTCCGAGACACCTTCACACTGGCACCAGAAAGGTCACATACCATTCTGGAGAAACTTTTGTGTCCGCAGAAACGCCTGTCTGTTTCCCTTGCTATTGAATCCCCTATCATCACAGCCCTGCCCTTCTTCTTGCTCCCCTTTTGTGCAGCAGGGGCAAGCGTGGTCCAATGGACTAGGCAGCTATTTCTTTCCCCTGAGAATGTGTCTCCCTCAACAATACCTACAAGTTTACATCTGCTTGAGAGGGTATCGGCAACAGGGGACTCCTGCACTACATCACTTCCTCTACTCTGCCTGCTGGCAACCCATCGGCTTTTCTGACTGTTCAGTCATTAAATGTCGTGTGGCCACCTCGCTAGCTTTCTCTACTGAATCCATACACAGCACTCCATTCAATCCATTGTTCCATTATCTCCCTTTGAAAAACCCACTGCCCGTATCGTTCCTCACACCGAGTCCCCATTCACACATCACACCATCTGCTCGTGACCTACATTATCTCCCATTGAAAGCCCCACTGTCCGTGTCCTCGTTCACACCAAGTCCGCCTTCACACTTCACCCCCTCTGCACACTGAACCGCATTATCCCCATTCAGACAACTTGACGATTACAAAATGCTCATTGTTGCTTTCCAATCTCTCCATAAACTTGTCCCAGTCTATCTCGGTAATCCTTTCCAGGTCCCCTAACCCTGTGAGATACCAACTCTTATCGAATTCTGCCAACCTGACAATTATTAAATATAACACAGCATTGGTCAGCGGACCATCATTCACCTCGGCCCTAAGCTCTGGAAAAACCTGTCCACACCCGTCTGTCTCTCTACCTCACTATCCTCCTTTTCGATTCTCCTTAAAACCAACCTGTTTGATCCAGATTGTGGTCATCTCCATTTTTTGTACGGGTATCATCTTTCATTCAGGTATGTAAACTTCCCTGAAAATCGCATTGGAAAATATTTTATTCGTCATACTGATAATCACATGCACGTTGTTATTGTTGTACGCTGCAATATAATCCCAACACTGTAGGTATTTTGGTTGTTGTTAAAGGCTGTCCTTTTCGAGCATCAACTTCTCATTCTTTACTGCAGGGAATTTCCCTTCATTACTTATGTAGACCACACTGTTCACTGGGCAAGTCCACCTGTCACGCTGGATTGGATATCTGTTCCTGTTGTGCAAACGGGCAGTTTGATTATTGAAATGAGCAAATTGCATTACTGCATTACATTTTGTGCTTCCACCAAACATTCCTGCTTAAGTAGAATCTAACTCGTATGAGAGTCTCATTGTTTCTTTGCTACTGACCGACAAAAATCCGATTGTTTACCTGAGTGGCTGCACACAGTTTTTTGATTTGTGTGCAGATCAGGCGTCCAAAGATCTGGACACGATCATTTCTAAGGAGAAGCAATTAATCTTTTGTCTCCGAAAAGTCGCTCAAAAGAGGGCTTTATTCACTGAGAAATATTTCTACAAAAACTTCTCAACTGCTGTGTTCGCAAAACGTTTCTAAACTGTTCCAAACTCTGTTCATTGACGCCTAGGGGATAGCAGTGTTGCTTTGGTGTCTGCTGAGGGTCCACTCTTTTTTTCTGAGCTGCTTCGTTTTCTCCTTTGTCGATTGATTCCATGCGATCACTTAATTCAGTTTTGAATATTCACCGAAATCATGAATACATTCAATGAACTGAGCATCGGTCTCTGTCAGAAAAATAAATTAAAATCACTTCCTCTTTTTGCTGTTTCGGTTAACAGTTAATGCACATTTTTCTGGGAGCTGTTTCCATTGCCCGTTTTTGGATAGGAACAGATACCTGTCAGTTCAGATGGATCAGGTTTCCTGGCTATTGTGATCAAAGTCACTTGCTCATTTTCCACTGAGACGTCCAGGCTTCGATTCTTCCGCTTCTGGATTCCTCCTTCCATCACTGGCTGCCTCTAGGTGTGACGATTCAAACACAATCCTAGCTGGTCATTCTAATGGTCATCCACAACTCTGCTGCCTGTGTCCTTACACTCACCAACTCCTGTTCACAAACCTCCTCCATAGCTCACTGACCGACATTGTGGACCGTTCGAACTCGATTTTAAAAAATCGCCTCCTTGTTTTCCGTTCCCTCCACGGCCCTGTCCCATTATTTCTCTGCAAAGCTGTGCAGTGCCACCCCACTCAGATATCAAATCCCTCCATGGCCCCTTCCCACCCGCTCTCTGTAATACTCTGCAGTCCCACAGACCTGCCAGATGTACAGAATGATCGAAGTCTAGTGCTGATTCCTGTTTTAAATCTCCCCAACCGCGGTGACCATACCGTCAGCTGCCTTGGCCGTAATCTCTGAAATCCTGGTGCTAAACATGTCGGTCTCTTGTTCCCCCTTTGAATCGTTCATTTAAATTTCGCTGATTGTCCAAGTTGTTCGTTTCCTTCCCTGTAACGCCGTTCTGGTTGATCTGAGTCATTTTCTTTGTAGCTCCCAATTTGAATCGTTTTGAGACGTTTTATCATGCTTGTTATGAGTCATAATACACGTTGATGGATGATAATTCCTATCTATGATATCAATTAAATATATTACTGTTTAACATTTGTGTTATTCAAAGGCAAGTTCTTATTCCTCACTGCACGGAATCTCATAAGTAATGATGATCCAGCCTCCACAGTTAGACGGGTTCAACCATCTCACTAGATTCTATTTGTCTCAGGACTGCCTAGTTAGACATTTTGTTTATTGGAGTGAGCAATAGTGTACAATTTAATTGACCTGATTCCTTCTGTTTAAAGATCAACTGAAATGCCTGATGTTCTCCGAACGTCTCTCGGTGCTCTGTACAATGGATGGATTTTTTCAGGATAATTTGTCCTTCAGTAGATGATTCATTTCCTGTGAATCAGGTGCCCAATGGATTTTACTCCTGTTTCAGTAATGTATTCATTGATTCAATGTAATTTCCATTAATGTTATTTGAGATACCTCTCTAATTCAGAGTGCACAGATTTGTACCAGTTGTGTCTTTAGAAAATGAAGGGTACACTTGTCTTTGGGTGATTGTATTAAATGTTCAAATAGCAAAGAAAGATCAAAGAAAAGTACAGTGCAGGAACATGCCATTCGGCCCTCCAGGCCTGCGCCGATCCTATCGCCTGTCAAATAAAACGTTTTGCTCTTCTGAGGTCCGTATCCCACTTTTCCCCTCCTATTCATGTATTTGTCAAGCTGCATCTTAAACACAACTATCGTACCTGCTTCCAACACCTCCGCTGAAAGCGAATTCCAGACACTCACTACCCTCTGCGTAAAAAAAACTTGCCCCGTACATCTCCTCTATAGTTTTCTCCTCTCACCTTAAATCTATGTTCCCTAGTAATTGAGCCTTCCACCTTGGGAAAAAGCTTCTGACTATCTACTCTGTCCATGGCAATCATAATGTTGTATACTTCTATCAAGTCGCCCCTCAATCTCCGTCGCTCAAGTGAGAACAATCCGAGTTTCTCCAACCTCTTCTCATAGCTAATAACCTCCAGGCCAGGCAACATCCTGGTAAACCTCCTCTGCACTCTCTCCAACGCCTCCATATACTCCTGGTAATGTGGCGAACATAATTGCACGCAATATTTCAAGTGTAGCCTAACCAAGGTTCTATACAGCTGCAGCATGACTTCCCAGCATTTATACTCAATACCACTGCCAATGAAGGTAAGCATGCCATATGCGTTCCTGACTACCTTATTCACCTGCGTTGCCACTTTCAGTGACCTGTGGACCTCTACACTCAGAATCCTCTGCCCGTCATGCACTTAAAGGTTCTGCCATTTACTGTATAATTGCTACCTGTATTACACCTTCCAAAGTGCATTACCTCGCAATTCTCCGGTTTAAAATCCATCTGCCGTTTCTCCGCCCAAGTCTTCAACCGATATATATTCTGATGTATCCTTTGACAATCCTCTTCACTATCTGCAATTCCTCCAACCGTAGTGTCGTCTGAAAACTTAATAATTAGCCCAGTTACATTTACTCCAAATCAATTATGTATACTACAAAGAGCAAAGATCCCTGCGGAACTCCACTATTCACAGCTCTCCATTCAGAAAAGCTCCATACCACTGCTACCCTCTGTCTTCTATGGCCAAGCGAATTCTGTATCCATCCTGGAGCTCACCTCTGATCCCGGGCGACTTTACCTTCTGTACCAGGCTGCCATCAGATACCTTGACAAAGGCCTTATTGAAATCCATGTATATTACACGCAATGCCCTTCCATCTTCGATCACCTTTGTCACTTCCTCGGAAAACTCGATTAAGTTAGTGAGAAAAGAGCTCCCCTTCACGCACTAATACAACAATTTGCTTCCAAATGTTATTAAATCCTGTAACGAAGTATCTTCTCCAATATTTTCCCGACCAGTGTCGTAAAGCTCACCAGCCTGTAATTTCCTGGATTATCCCTGCTACCCTTCTTAAAAAATGGAATAAAATTGGCCATTCTCTAGACCTCTGGGACCTCACCCACAGCCAGTGAGGATACAAAGCTTTATGTCAAGGCCCCAGAAATCTCCTCCCATGCCTCCCTCAGTACACTTGGTTAGATCACATCTGACCCTGGGGACTTTACCACCTTAATATTCTTCAAGATGCCTAACAACTCCTCTTTTCTGATCTCAACATGATCCGGGATATCTACACACTCTTCCCAAGACAAATCGACCGCTAAGTCCTTCTCTTTGGTGAATACTGATTAGAAGTATTCAATTAGTATCTCTCCCATTTCTTCTGTCTCCACACAAAGATTCCCACATCTCTCCTTGAGTGAGCCTACCCTTTCCCTAGCTACCCTCCTGCTTTAAACATATGTATAAATGGCCTTGGGATTGTCCTTAATTCTGTTTGCCAGTGACGTTTAACCCTCCTGACTCCTTGCTTAAGTTTCTTCCTACTTTCTTTATATTCTCCACGGGCTTCATCTGTTCCCAGCCTTCTAGCTTTAACGAATGATTCCCTTTTATTTTTGACTAATCTCAAAATATCCTTCTTTATCCAATGTTCCTTAAACTTGCCATGCTTATCCTTCATCTTAGCAGGAACATGCCAGCCCAAAATTCTTATCAACTGGTGTTTGAAAGCCCCCCATATGTCAGTTGTTGATTTGCACTCAAACATCCACCTCCAATCGAGGTTCCTCAATTCCTGTCTAATATTGTTATAATTAGACTTCCACCAATTAAGCACCTTAGCCCGAGTACTCCTGTTATCCTTATCCACCAGTACATTGAAACTTACTGAATTATGGTCACTTTTCCCAAAATGATCACTTACTGAATCTTCGAACACCTGGCCTGGTTCATTCCCTAATACCAGGTCCTGTATTGCCACTTCCCTAGTTTGACTATCTACATATTTTCTCAGGAAACCTTCTGGATGCAAGTTACAGATTCTGCACCATCCATACTCCTAGCATGAAGTGATTACCAGTCAATATAGGGAAAGTTAAAATCACCCACCACAACAGCCCTATTGCTTTTACATCTTTACAAAATCTGCCTACATATCTGGTCCTCAATCTCCCACCGGCAATTGGGAGGCCTATAGTAAACTCCCAAAATTGCGACTGCACCCTTCCTATTCCGTAGCTCTACCCATATTGTCTCGATGCATGAGCCTTCGAGGAGTCCTCCTGTCGTACTGCTGTGATATTCTTCTTAACCAGCAGTGCAACTGCCCCACCACTTATTCATCCCTCGCTATCCTGCCTGAAACATCTAAATCCTGGAACGTATATCTGCCAATCTTGTCCATCCTTCAAACAAGTGTTTGTAATATCAATAACATCATAGTCCTAAGTATTAATAGAAGCTCTAAGCTCATCTGCCTTGCCTGTTCTACTTCTCACATTGAAACTAATGCTTTTCTGACAACGAGTCCCATTGTGTTCAGTAATTTCTCCCTGCCTGCCCTTTCCCTTAGTCCTACTGGCCATATTCATTGGTCCCCAGTCATTTATTTCACCTGCTGACCTATTGCTCTGGTTACCACCGCCCTGCCAAACTACTGTAAACCCTCCCGAAACAATAGCAAATCTCGCAGCCAGGATATATGGTGCCCCTCCAGTTCAGAGGCAACCCGTACAATTCAGAAGCTGGACTAGAGTTGGAAGGTTAACCATGATCTTATTGAACGGTGGTTCAGGCTCCATGGGATCAATGGTTAAATATTGCTTCTATTTCCTGGGAAATCTATTTCCGGCTTTGTGTTCATGTGACACTGAGGTGCAACGTTTGCAGCAGAAATGAGATGCTAAGTGGCTCACTGCCTTCTGGGTATAAATGATTCTCCTTTCTCCAGCACAATAAATACTGAGGCTGGATAAGTTCACATTCACGGAAACAATAAATTGAAAATACTGTTTATTCAAGAGCAGGAAGCTTTTCCAAACTGCAAGAAAGCGAATTTCCATTCGTGAGCCTCACGGACAGTGTCAGGAATCAAACATGCAGCTTTCTGGTCACATTGGAACCAACACAGTCTGGCACTGCATGCAGAATATCACAGAGTCCCTCTCCTGGCCTTCAAACCCCTGCTCAATGACTCAGAGTCAGAGTTTATTAATGCAGCGACAATTCCTACAGAGGAGACAAACTACAAGAGTCCTGCTCCCCTAAATTTCATCAATCTGCAGTTCTGAAACAATGGCTGTGTGTGTGATAACAATGCAACCATTTTTTGTAATGGTTTCAGGGGTTACTGGGGGAATGTTAAGGCATTGCATTAGACCGGCTGGAAAACCTCCGTATTTGCAGGGAACCCACGGGTTGTTTCAGCATTTACAGCTGGTCCCTGTGTTACATTTCAGTAGTTAAGAGGGGGATCTCTGGAGCTGTCAGTATTTACAGGAGGACCCTGGAATGGTGAACGGTTTTTCAGGTTTTGTAGGTAGTCCCTGTGGTGTGTCACTATTTAGAGGGTGTGCCTGGGGGAGTGTAACACTTTATAGTGGATCCCTGGTCGGTGTGTCAGTATTTACAGGGTGTGATGTGCCAGGTATTTACAGTTGATCATTTTGCGGGGGGTGGGGGGGGAGAATGTGCCAACATATAGAGGGGCTTAATTGGTTGGGGGGCGATATCAGTATTAGTCTAATTTTCTCATGTTGTATCAACTAGAGTGCCGGTGTGGGTGTTTGGGGTGTGGCTGTGGTGCATGGCTTATGTTATGTCCCTGTGTTGCCCTTTCCCCTTTATTGCGTTGGGTGAACACGGGGAGTGTTGTCAGTCAGTATGAACATGGGCTTTTTCAGCTCTGTGCCAGTGTTTTCCGGGGCTCGCCAGTTGTGTGTCAGAGCTCTTAGTTTCCGGAAACATGCCATTCCTTTCATATTGTTCTCAAGGGGTTTATCGCAGCATGAAACGTGCTCCCTGACGAATAAGTTAGTATTTACAGGCTTTCATAGTGAGATTGTCAGGGTTTAAGAGAATCCCCATTGACAGTGGTTGTATTTAGAGATTGGCAGGGTAAGTGATGGCAGTGATTAAACGTCTTCCCAGGGTTGTCTGTCAGTTTTTACAGGGTTTGCTGGAGAAAGTGTCAGTTTCAAAAGAGCCGCTGCGATTGTGCGGCAGTAATTACAGTGATTCCCTGGGGAGTGCTCTCAAATTTATAGGGAGAGCGAATGAGCCTGCATTGGCTTATGGATTTTCCCCTGGGGTGCGTGACTATATTTAACAAGCTGCCCCAGGGGAAAATGTCAGTATTCTCAGTGTAACCCAGGTAGAATAACAATATTTACAAATACTCACGCGACCAGTCTGTTAGTATTTTGATGTTTTCCTTGGGAATTATGTCAGTACATGTTGCTCGAACCGACTGTGTCAATATGTCAAGTGGATTTTAATGAATATGTGCTTAAATAACAGGCTCCCTAGAGAGTGTCACTGTTTACCGGGTGACCCCGGGGAATATTTCATTATTTATAGGGGGTCACTGATATGTGTGTCAGTAATAACGGGGTATCGCCGGAGAATGTTTCAGTATTTAAAATTATGCCCAGGTAGTCTAGCAGTATTTACATTTTATCCTCAGGGAATGTATCTGTATTTACAGGAAGAAGCCGGTGAGTGTGTCACTCTTTGTAGAGCATCCCCAGGGAATGTGTCAGTATTTTCAGGGGTCACTGTGATGTATGCCAGTGTTAGTGGGTTGTCCCCGGGGAATGTGGCAGTAGTTACAGGGTGGCCAATGGGCTTGTATGTACAGATTGGTAACGGGGAGTGTGTCAACACTTACAGACGTTCCCGGGGGTAGTTTAAGTCTTTAAATTTTTCGTCGGGCAGCGTGTCAGTATTAGTGAAGGATCCCCAGGGACTCTCTCATAATTTACAGTGTATTCCCAGGGAGTGTGTCAGATTTTACAGCGGATCACTTTGCTTTACGTCATAATTTGCATTGCGGCTCTGTGCAAGTGACATTATTAACATGGTGAACACGGGGAGTGTCTCTATTTACAGGGGTGCCCAGGGGAAGTGTCGGTAGTTAAGAGGATCACCGAAAGTGTGTCAGTATTTAAAGGGCGACACCGGAGAGAGTGTCAGTATTTATGGGGAATCATTAGGAAGTGTGTCAGTATTTACAGGGAGCCCCGGGGAGTATGTAATTATTTATAATGGAGTGTCTCGATATTTGTAGTGGGTGCCTGTGGAGAGCCCATGGAGAGTGTCAGTCTTTATAAGAGATCTCCAGTGAGTATGCTGGATTTAATATGTCCCTCTGGGGAGTGTGTCGGTATTTATATAGGATCCCAATGAGCTTGTCAGTATTCATTGGGGCTCTCGGGGGAGTGTGTTTCAATTTATTGGGGATATCCAGTGAGGGTGTCAGTATTTCGAAGGAGTCCCTGGGGAGTTATTCATTTTCTACAGCCTTTATTACCGGTACTGCGCCAGTTTTTATAGTGTGTTTCCCTGGAGTCTTTCAGTATTTCTGGGGAAGCCCGGCGAGTTTCTCAGTATTTATAGGGGACCTCCAGGGGATGTGACTGTATTCATAAAAGGACTCCGGGGTTTGTGTCAGTATTCATATAGGTTCTCCGGTAATTATGTCCATATCTATGGTTGATCCACGGGGAATGTGCCTGTATATAAATGTGTCCGTGTGATGGGGAGGCGATTGCGTAGTGGTATTGTCACTTATGCAGAGACACGGGGTAATGCTTTGTGGACCCGGGTTCGAATCCCACCACGGCAGATAATACCATGGAATCAGATCAAAACTTCGGCAAGGGAACCTCCTGCTGATTAACGTGTAGCACCAACCCTCAGCTGAGGAATCGGTGACCCTCCATGTTGAACATCACTTGGCGGAAGCACTAAGTGAGGCAAGGGTGCCGAATGTACTTTGAGTTGTTGAATTCAATTTCCATCACAAAGGCTGGCTCGGTAGCACCACTGCTGACCGAGCTGGCCGAGTGCTAATGGACACAGCTGCTAGCTTGGGTCCATGTGATGCACTGAGGGATACAGCAAGAGGGAAAAAGAAAAAATACTTGACCTCATCCTCACCAACCTGTCTGCTGGTGATGCTTCGGTCCATGGCAGTATCAGTAGGACTGACCACTACAATGTCATTCCGGAGACGAAGTCCAGGCTTCACGTTGAACATACCCTCCACCGTGTTGCCTGACAAAACGAGCAGACTAAATTTGGATTGACTTCGTACACGCCTCGCAATTCACTACTGGCCGAGCGTCAGGTGCAGTAAGCCATCAGCATCAGCGGAAATGTACTCGAACACAATAGTTAACCTCATTGCCGGGCATATCCTCCACCTACCAGCACCATCAATCTGAGGATGAACCAAGTTTCAATGAAGAGTGAAGGAGGGCATGCCAGGAGCAGCACCAGGCATATATAAAAATTAACCCATTACTCCGCACCCGCCCCCCCGGCGCACCCCACCCACGCCCCAACCACCACTATCAATCTACTGCCCATCATCAGTGAAGTGATCGAAGGGGTCATCAATAGTGCTATCAAGGAACAGTTGGTTCGCATTAACCTGCAAACTGATGTCCAGTTTGGTGTCAGCCACGGTCACTCAGCTCCTAAACTCATTGAAGCCTTTTTGAAACATGGTCAAAAGATCTAAAGTCCTGAGATGAGATGAGAGTGACTGACATCAAGGCCGCATTTGACGGACTGTGGCATCAAGGGGCCCTAGCAAGACTGGAGCCAATAGCAAACTGAGCCAACCTAACACAATGAAGGTGGTTGTGCTTGACACGGTTCAGGCATATCATCTGTAGGACACCGCAGCAGGGGTTCCTATGAGTAACTCAGGAAAGCTTCATCAACGACATTTATTCCATAATTAAGTCAGAAATGGGAATTTTCGCTTTTGATTGCAAAATGATCATCACCATTTGCAACTCTTCAGATAGTGCAGCAGACTGTGTCCGAATGCAACAGGATCTGGAGAATATCCAGGCTTGGGGTGAAAAGTTGCATTTGCGCCACAAAACGCCAGACAATGGCCAATTCCAACAAAAGACAATCCAAATATCGCCCCATGAAATTCAGTGGCATTATCATCAATGAATCACCCACGATCAACCTCCTGGGGTTTACCATTGTCCAGAAAATGAACTGTTCTCGCCATATAAATACTATTGTTACTAGAGCTGGTCAGAGGTCAGGAATCCTGCGAGGAGTAATCCACCTCCTGTATCCCCAAAGCCTGTCGCCCGTCAACAAGCTACACATCAGGACGGTGAGGGGACACTTTCTACCTGCCTGGGTGAATGCATCTCCCACAACACTCAGGGAGCTGGACACCACCCACGAAAAACTTCCAGTTGATAAACACCACATGCACAAACATGCACTCGCTACACCGCCGAGGCACAGTAGCAGCAATGCGTACCATTTTTAAGATACACCATTGGAATTCGCCATGGCTCCTTTGACAGCAGCTTCCACACCAGAACCACCACAGTTTAGAAGGACACCTGCAGCAGATAGTTATGGACATCGCTACCAAAGACTTAACCACCCCACCCCACTCTCACTCCCAAACCGCACGTGTCTCCCAATCCTGAATTGCAAATATACTGAAGATTATTCACGGTCGCTGGGACAAATCTTGGAGGTCCCTCCCTAACAGCACTGTGGGTTTACCTGCACCAAGGAGTTCAGCGTTTCGAAAAGACAGATCTACACCACCCTCTGAATGCCAATCAGGAATGGACATTAAATGTTGGCCCTGCCAGCGAAGGCCACGTGCCATGAATAAATACAATGTAATAATTATTATGCAGCGTCATGCAAGAGTTTCAGCATTTATATTAAGAAGGGAAACTCTTGTATTTGCAGTGTTCTCCGGGAAGGGCGTCGATATTTTACTGTGTTCCCGGGGCCTGTTTCCTGTATTTGTAGGGCTCTCCAGGCAGTGAGTTTGTGATTATAGGGAATCACCGGAGTTTGTATAACTATTTATAAGGGTTTCCGAAGACTGTGTCTGCATTTAAAGTGTGTTCCCCAGGAGAGAGCAATTACGTAGAGTGCTGTTCCCGCTAGTGAATCAGCATTGGTGAGAATCCCCAGGGTTGTGAGGGAGTGTTTGCAGGGTGTCAAGGCGTATGCCTGACCAATTTTTTCACTGGACCCCAGGAATGTCACTTTTTAATGGTTTCACAGTGCCGCTTGTCTGTGTCTAGATTCTGTTTTGTTGAGAACTTCGGTAGTTACATGGGGTCATCGGATAGTAAGCAAATGTTTACAAGATCAGCAGCGGGAGTGAGTCAGCATTTACAGTGTCGAATGGGTAACATGAATTGCATCAGTATTTCCTTGTGGTCTCTGGGAAGTGCGTCATGATTTCATGGCAGCCTCTAGGTAATGTGTCACTACTTACTGTGGGACCTGGGGAAAGTGACAGTATTAACAGGGAGCGCTGGAGAAAGTGTCTGTATTTCGTTGGGGCCTCTGGGAGTATGCCGGTATGAGATGCGGGTCACTGGGAAATGTGTCAGCATTCTTTTGGGAGTCCCTGGGAAGCGTTTCTGTTTTTCATGGGACTCCTTGTGTGTTTGTCGATATTTCCTGGGTGTCCTTGGGGAGTGCCTCGGTGTTTCACGGGGATCCCACGGTAAGTACCCGCATTTTCTGGGGGTCTCAATATGAGGGTGCCCTGATTTCCTGTGGGTCCTTAAGAGTGTGTCCGGATTTTCTGTGTGTCCCTGTAGAGTGCTTCTGTAATTCCTGGGGAAAGCTGTTGAAAGTCTAGCGTGTATTTGGTGTGCCTAGGGACCGTGACAGTATTCCCAGAGGGTCCCTGAGGCATTTTTCGGAATTTACTTGGTGTCCCTGTGGATGCGTTTTGGAATTGTTCGGGACCTCTGGGGAGGTCGTCGATGATTGCCCTGATCAGCTGGGGTATGTTTCGGGATTTGCTGCGGATCCCTATGGAGTGTGATGTGATTTGCTGGGTAATCCGGTGGAGTTCAGGGGTTGTTGTGGCACCCGGAAATGTGTATTTTGGAAATTGCCGTGAAATTGTGTGTCAGTATTCCCAGAGGGGGCCTCAGGCATGTTTCGGAATTAACTTGGTGTCCCTGTGGATGCGTTTTGGAATTGTTCGGGACCTCTGGGGAGTGCGTCGATGATTGCCCTGATCACCTGGGGTGTATTGCGGGATTGGCTGCGGATCCCTCTGGAATGTGATAGGATTTGCTGGGTATTCCTGTGGAGTTCAGGAGTTGCTGTGGCCCCGGATGTGTGTGTTGGAAATTGCTGTGAGTCCCTGGGGAGTGTGTTAGGGTTTGCTGTTCGTCCCTGTGGAATGCATTGAAATTTGTTGGGGTGCCCTAGGCAGAGCATCAACATTTTGCTGGGGATCACTGAGGAGATTCTGCAGATTCAGTTTGGACCTCCGGGGAGTTGGACGGGATGTGCTGTGTGTCCCTGAGGTGAGTGCAAGTATTTGTTTGGGGGCGCGTGGCAGTGTCGGGATTTTGTATGGTACATGCTGACTGTGTTGATATCTAATGCAGGCAACTGGGCAGTGTTTCGTGTTTTGCTACAGGCCACAAGGCAGTGTGAGTGGATTTCCAAGCTCTCCCTGGGGTGTGTGTTGGCTGTTGCTGCAGGATCCAGGGGAGTGTGTCGGGATTTGCTATGTGACCCTGGGGGGAGTGTCGGAATGTGCCTGTAGTTCCTGGAGACTGCTTCGGGATTTGTTGCGTGTCCCTCGGGAGAACACCAGCATTTACTGTGGACCCCATGGGGAGTGTGCGGGATTTGCTGCGTGTCCCTGGGGAGAATACCGGCATTTGTTGTGGACCCATGGGGAGTGTACGGGATTTGCTGCCGGCCCCCGGGGTTTGTGCCCGGATATTCTGGGTATCCCTTCAGATTGTGTCTGGTGACTTGTTGGGTATGGCTGTGGAGTGTTTTGGGTTTTGCAGGAGGTCCCTCGGGTGTGTGCAACGATTTGCTTCGTGTCCATCAGGCTTGAGTTGGGTTTTGCTCGGGGCCCCTGCAGAGAGGTTGGGGATTTGTTGGGTGTCTCTGTAAAGCTTGTTTGGTTTTGCCGCATGTCCCTGGGAAGTGTGTTGGGATGTGTTCCGAATGCGTGTGGGCGGTGTCTGGATTTTCATGCGGTTCCTCGAGACCCTGGTGTGAATTGCTACGTGTCCCTGGGGAGCATTTCAGCATTTGATTTACCCCTTGTGAGTGTTTCAGGATTTTCTGCTCCCCCCTGGGGGGTTTGTGGGGATTTGCTCCGACTCAACGGGACGTTTGTCAAGATCTGGTGCGTGCCCCTCCCGTTTCTGTTGGGAAATGCTAGGGCCCCTGGCCAGTACGTTGGGATTTGCTGGAGGACAGTCACGAGTATGCCAGTATTTCTTGGTATCCTTGGGGACTGTACAGGGATTTGCTGCGGAGCCCTGGAGAGTGTGTAGAGATTTGGTGCGAGCCTTAAACAGTGTATCTGGATTGGTGCCTGTCCATGGGGTGTGCGTCTGGATTTCCTTGGAGCCCATGCGGAAATTGTCCATCTTGCTGGGGGACACTCCAGAGTCTATCCCGTTTTGCAGCCAGTACCTGGGGAGTGTGTTTTTGTTTATTGGGCTAAGTGGGGAGTGTGCAGGAATTGCTTCCGGTCTCTGGGGAGTGTGCAAAATTTGAGGGGGTCCCTGGGGATTGTGACCATATTTCCTTATGGTTCATGGGCAGTGAGCCGGGGTTTGCTGCATGGCGCTGGGGTGTTTGTTGGGTTTTGCTGTGGGCCCCTGGGGAGTGTGTCTGTTTTCTCTGCCTGACTTTGGGCGGTATGTCCGTATTTCCTGGGGGTCCCTGGAGAGTGAGTCTGTATTTCCTGTGGGTTTCTGTGAAGAATGCCGAAACATCATGTTGCTCCCTGCGAAGTATTTCAAAATAATCAGTGGATCTCTTTGGCGATTCTGTAAATTTCGTTGCTGTCCCTGCAGAATGTGTCCGGATTTAAAGCCTGTCACCGTGGCGTGTGTTGAGGTTTGTTGTGGCCCCTGGGGAGTGTTTCGGGTTTGCTGTCAGTCCATGGGAAGTGTAATAGTATTTCCTGCTGTCTCTGGGGAAAGAGTCGGGATTTTCTTGGGGACCATAGGGACGGTGTCAGTATTTTATTTTCGTCCCTGGGAAGTTTGTCGGGATTTTCTGCAGTTCCCTGGGGATTATGTCGGATTTGCTGAGCGTCCCTGCGGATGGTATCATAATTTCCTAGAGTTCCCTGGGGAGTGATTCGGGGTTTACTTGGGTCCCTGTGAAGAGTGTCTGTACTTGTCACGTCATTTTGGGGAGCTTGTTGACATTTTATGTGGGCCCCTCGGGAATGACACCATATTTCATAGGGTTCCCTGTGGAGTTTATCTGAAGCGCAGACCATTCCTGGAGATTGTGTAGGGATTTGTTGCGGGTCACTTTGGAAAGTGTCAGCCTTTGCTATGGGTCCCTTGGGAGTATGTTGGGATTTGCAGTGGGTCCCTGGAGAGTGTCGGAATTTGATGTTTTACCCTGGGGAATATGTCTAGATTTGCTGCAGGTTCCTTGCGATTCCATTGGGATTTGCTGCGGGTACCTGGGAATTGTGTCGACATTTGCGCTGTGTCCCTGAGGAGTTTATAGGAATTTCCTGGATGACTCTGGGCAGAGTCTCCATGTTTCCCAGTAGTGCTTGGGGAATGAATCGTTATTTACTTCTGGTGTCTCTGGAGTGTCTCCGTATTAACCGGATGTTCATGGAAAATGCATCTATATTTCTTCTGGGCCCTGGGAAGCTGTTTGATATTTCATGTGTCCCCCTGGGGAGCGTGCCACGATTTGCTTTGTGATTTTTGGGAGCTTGTAGATAACTTATATATCTCGATGTGGAGTGTGTCTGGATTTCCACTTATTGCCAGTCGATTGTATGCATTTTTCGTATGGTTCGCCACGGACTGTCTCCGGACTTCCTGGGTGTCCCTTTGGACTGTGTCCAGATTTGCAGCAAGTCCCTGGGGAAAGCTTTGGGATTTATGTTATGTCCCTTGGGAGTATTTTGGGGTTTGTTGTCTGTCACTGGGGGGACGTCCCGGCATTTACTGCAGTTATTTGGGAGTTTGTTGGGATTTGCTCTGCGTCCCTGGCAGATGTGACGGGAATTGTTTTTTGTCATTGGCGAGTATTTTGGAATTTTCCGAGTGTCCGTGCGAAATATTTCTATGCTCGTCGGCGGTCCCTGATTATAGTGCTGAGATTTGATGCGAGTCCCTGGGAGGTGATTCAGAATTTTTGGCAAGTCGGGATTTTCTGCGGGCCACTGGGGAGTGTGTCTGGGTTTTGTGTTTGTCCCTGGTCAGTGTGTTGTCATTTGCTGCATGTCCCTGGGGATTGTTTCGGGGTTTACTGCCTTTACCTGTTGACTGCGCGGGTATTTCCTTTTGGTTATTCTGGAGTGTCTCCGTATTTCCTGGGCGTCCATGAAGGACCTCATTGTATTTCCTGTGCGACTCTAGAGAGCTTGTTGATGAGTTAGTGTTTCGGGATTTTTCTGGATTCCAGTTGAGTGTCAACATATTTCCTGGGTTTCACTATGGACTGTCTCTCTGTTTCCAGTGCGTAGATGCAGGGTATGTCTGAATTTTCAGCATTTCTCTGTGGAATATGTTGGGAGGTAATTTTATGTCTCTGTCAGGATGTCAAAATAGAGTGTGTCATTATTTGTATTGGTCCCTATGGAGCGATTTGGGATTTGGTGCAGCTCCCTGTAAAGTGTGCAGGAATTTGCTGCAAGTCCCTGGGTTGTTTGTCATGATTTGCAGGATGTCACTGGGGGAGTGTCCGTATTTGCTGTGTGCCCCTGGGCAGCTTTTCGGAATTTCCAGGGGGTCCCTGACGACTGTCTCAATTTTTACCGGGTGTCCCTGGGTATTGTGCCAGTATTTCCTTTTGGTATCTCCAGAGAATTTCCGTATTTCAGGGGAGTTCCTGGAGTGTGTGCCTGTATTTCCTCCGGGAAACTGGGAAGCTGGTATTCCATATGGCTCCTTGCGGATTGCGACAGAATTCTTTTCGGATCCCTGTGGAGTGCCTGCAATATTCCAGCCTGCCCCTGGGGAGTGTGAGTGGGATTTAATTGGATTTAATTGGTGAACCTGGCGACTGTATATGAATTTGCTGGTGGTCCCTGTGGAGCTTCGTGTAATCTACTGTGTGTCCCTGGGGAGGGATTCGGGATTTACTGTGGCCCCTGGGGAGTGAGCCGGATTTTGCTGTCAGTCCCTGGGGAGTGTATTGTACTACATGGCATTCTATTGGGAAAAAGCCATGATTTACTTGCTGTCCCTGGGGATTATGTCGGAATTTTTGAGGGTCCCTGCAGAGTGAATCAGTATTTCCTGGAGGAACATCCTGAGCGACACAGGATTTAGTTGGTGTCCCTAGGTAGTGCGTCTGTATTTCTCGTGTTATTTTTTTGGTCTTGACCTTATTTCATGTGGGCCCCTGGAGAGTGACTCCGTATTTCATAATGTACCCTGCAGAGTGTATCCGAAGCGCAGACCATCCCTGGTTTTTGTGCCGGGATTTCATGCGAGTCCCTGTGGAGTTTTTCGGTATTTGCTTCGTGTCCCTGGGCAGTGCGTTGGAATTTGTTTGGTCTTCCTTGGGATTGTTATGGGCTTTGCTGAGTATCCATGTGGAGTAATTTGTCATTTGCTCCGCGTCAGTTGAGAGTTTCTCTATGATTCATGGTGGCCACTGCGGTGTGTGTACTTATTTGCAGCTGGTCCCTTGGGAGTGTGTTGTGAATTACATGAGTTTCCTGGAGAGAGAACAAGTTTGCCTGGGTGTGCCTAGTTAGTGTCTTTGGATTTGCTTGGGAGTCCTGGGTAGTGTTTCGAGATTTGGTGTTCATTCCCTGGGGAGTGTTTCAGATTTGCTGCTTTTCCCTAGAGAGAGCTTTTGGATTTGCTGTGGTCACTGTCTGATTCTCGGGATTTGCTTCGAGTCCATGGAGAGATTGTTGGGATTTTCTGTGGGTCCCTGTGGAGAATTGCAGGAGTTGCTGCCGTTCTTTGAAGATTGTGTGTGGATTTGCCTCAGGGCCCTGTGGAGTGTGTTGGGTTGTGCTGCGGGTACCTGGGAAGACTGTTAGGATTTGCTGGTTGTCCCTCAGGAGGGTGTCAGAGCCCCCCCACTCCCCGGCCTACGGTACGGGGAGACTGCCGGATTTTTTTTGTTGGCACCTCTTGGGTGCTTGTTTTTACCTGTGTTTCCCTGGATTTATATTTGGATTTCCTGGGGGCTCCTGTGCAGTATGCCGTGATTCTCTACCTGTGGAGTGTTCTGAGATTCTCTGGGTGTTCCATGGTTCCATGGGGACTGTGACCTGGTATGCTGTGAGACGCTGGGGTGGCAATCGATATTTGCTAGGGACTGCCAGCGAGACTTTTGGGTTTTGTGGCGTGTCAATTGCAAATGTGTCAGTATTTGCTGCTACTCAGATGGAGTGTGTTGCATTTGTTCCGGGACGTTGTGGAATGTGTTTCTATTTGACCTGGGCCACTGGGGAGTGTGTCGCTATTTGTCCCTGGTCGCTGAGGACGTTGTTGTTATTTGGCCCGGGAAGTTGAGGAGGGTGTCGTTATTTGGCCCAGGACGCTGAGGAGTGTGTAGCTATTTGTCCCAGACTATTGGGGAGTCTGTCGCTCTTTGACCCGGGCCGCAGAGCAGTTTGTCGTTATTTGTCCCAGACAGTGGGGAAGATTGTTGCTATTTGCCCGGCGCCGGTGGGGAGTGTGTCGCTATTTGACCCGGACCGCTGGACAGTTAGTTTGCATCTGACCCGGACCGCTGGGGAGTCTGTTCCTATTTCATCCGGACCGCTGGGGACATTGTCGCTATGTGACCCGAACTACTGTGGAGTGTGTTTCTATTTGACCCGTGCCGTTAGGAATTGTGTCGCTATTTGACGCAGACTACTGGTGAATGTGTTTCTGTTTCACCCGGGCCGCTAGGGATTTTGTTGTTATTTGACACGGACCGTTGAGGAGTGTGTTTCTATTTGCCCCCGGCCGCTGGGGAGTGTGTTCCTATTTGACGCAAACCGCTGGGGAATGTGTTTCTATTTGACACTGGCCACTCTGGACTGTGTTTCAATTTGCCCCAGGCTGCTGGGGAGTGTGTCGCTATTTGACCCGGAACTTTGGGGAGTGTATTTGTATTTGACCTGGGCCGCTGGGTATTTGATATGTTTTGGTATTTGAACCAAACCGTTGTGGAGTGTGTCGCTATTTGAACCGGACCGCTGTGGAGTGTGTCGCTCTTTGAAACAGGGCGCTGGAGAATGTGTCATTATTTGACCCAGGCTGCTGGGGAGTGTTTCGCTCTTTGACACGGGCCGTTGGTGAAGGTGTCGTTAATATGTCCTGGACCACTGGGAAGTGTGTCGCTATTTGACCTGGGCCGCTGGGGAATGTGTCGCTAATTGACCTGTCCCGTTGGGAAGTGTGTTTCTATTTGACCAGGAACACCGGAGAGAGGGATTCTATTTTACCCGGCAGACTTGGGAGTGTATTTCTATTTGACCCGGACCACTGGGGAGTGTGTTCTATTTGACCAGGGCCGCAGGAGAGTCTGTCACTACTTGACCTGGACCGCTGGGGATTGTGTCGCTATTTGACCCGGGCCGCTGTAGATTGTATCGCTATTTGTCCTGGACAGTTGGGGAATGTGTCGCTCTTTGACCTTGATCGTAGGAGTGTGTGTCGTTATTTGTCTTGGAACGTTGGGAAGCTTGTCGCTATTTCAACCATGCGGGTGTGGAGTATGTCGCTATTTGACCCAGACTGTTGGGGAAATGTGTCACTCTTTGAACAGGAACGCAGGGGAGTATGTCTCTATTTGTCCCAGACCATTGGAAAGCTTGTCGATATTGGACCCTGGCCGGTGTGGAGTGTGTCCCTATTTGAGCCGGGCAGCTGGAGAGTTTTTTTGTATTTGACCCGGACCTCTGTGGAGAGTGGCGCTTTTTCACCCGGACCTCTGGGGAGTGTGTTCCCATTTGACCCGAGATTCAGGTGAATGTGTTCGCATTTGACCTGGATGACTTGGGAGAGTTTTTCTATTTGACCAGTGCAGCTGGGAACTGTGTCGCTATTTGACCCGGACAGGTGGCGACTGTCACGCTATTTGACCCGGTCTGCTGGGGAGTGTGTCACTATTTGTCGCTGATCACTGGGGAGTGTGTCGCTGTATGTCCCAGACCATTGGGGAGTGTGTCGCTATTTGTCCTGGGCAGCTGGGGAGTGTGTCACCATTTGCCGCTGGTCGCTGGGGAGTGTGTCGCTGTATGTCCTGGACCGTTGGGGAGTTTGTCGCTATTTGACCCGGGCAGCTGGGGAGTGTGTCGCTATTTGCCCTGGACTGTTGGGGAGTGTGTCGCACTTTGACCTGGCCCATAGGGGGTTGTGTCATTATTTGTCCCAGACCGTAGGGAAGCTTGTCATTATTTGAAACGTGCGGGTGGGGAGTGTGTCGCTATTTGACCTGGACTGTTGGCGAGTGTGTCACTCTTTCACGCGGGCTGAAGGGTTTTGTGCCATTAATTGTCCCGGACCGTTGGGAAGCTTCTCGTTATTTGAGCCGGGCCGGTGGGGAATGTGTCCACATTATACCCGGACTGTTGGGGAGAATGTCGCTCTGTCACCCGGGCCGCAGGGGAGAGTGTCGTTAATTGTCCCGGTCCATTGGGAAGCTTGTCGCTATTTCAGCCGGGCTGGTGGGGAGTGTGTATCTATTTCAGTCGGGCTGGTGGGGAGTGTGTCGCTATTTGAGCCGGGCCGTTGGGGAGTGTGTCGCTATTTGACCCGTGCCACTGGAGAGTGTGTTTGTACTTTACCCGGGACGCTGGGGAGATTGTTGATATTTGACCCGGACCGCGGTGATTTTTTTTCTCTTTGCCCCAGGCCGCTGGGGAGTGTGTTTCTATTTGGCCCTGGCCGCTGGGGAGTATGTTTCTCTTTGATCCGGACCGCTGGGGAGTGCGTTTATATTTGACCCCGACCATTGGGTAGTGTGTCGCTCTTTGACCCGGACTGTTGGGGAATGTGTCATTTTTTGACCCGGGCCACTGTAGACTGTTTCGCTACTTGAAATGGGCTGTTGTGGTGTGTGTCGCCATTTGGCATGGGCTGCTGGGGAATGTGTCATTTTTTGACCCGGGCCACTGTGGACTGTTTTGCTATTTGACACTCGCCACTGGGAAATGCGTCATAATTTGACCCGAGCCGCTGGGGAGTGTGTCGCTATTTGACACAGGACATTGGGGAGTGTGTCGCTATTTGACACAGGACATTGGGGAGTGTGTCGCTCTTTAACGCGGGCCACTGGGGAGTGTGTCGCTCTTTAACGCGGGCCAGTGGGGTGTGTGGCGCACTATATGTCCAGCACCATTGCTGACTGTGTCACTCTTTGACCCGTGCCGCTGTGGAATGTGTCATTATTTGATGCGGGCAACTGGGGAATTTTTCGCTCCTTGACACGGGCTGGTGGGGAAGGTGTCGTTAGTATATTCGATCCATTGGGGAGTGTGTCGCTATTTGGCCCGGGCCGCTCGAGAGTGTGTTGGTATTTGTCCCGAACTGTTGGGGAGTCTGTCGCTCTTTGACCTGTCCCGTAGTGGTGAGCGTCTTTAATTGTCCCGGACCGTTGGGAAGCTTGTCGCTATTTGAACTGTGCGGGTGGGGAGAGTGTCGCTATTTGACCCAGACTGTTGGGGAATCTGTCGCTCTTTGACCAGGGATGCAGGGTAGTGTGTCGTTATTTGTCCAGGACCGTTGGAAGGCTTGTCGCTATTTGACCCGGGCCTGTGGAGAGTGTGTCACTATTTGAGCCGGGCCGCTGGAGAGTGTGTTTGTTTTTGACCCGGCCCGCTGCGGTGTATGTCGCTATTTGACCCGCAACACTGGGAAGCTTGCGGCTATTTGACCTGGGCCAGTGGGAAGTGTTTTGCCATTTGTCCCAGGCTGCTGCGGTGTATGTTTGTGTTTGACCCGGACCGGTGGGCCGTCTGTTCCTATTTGACACGGACCACTGGTGACAGTGTTTCTAATTGACGAGTGCTGCTGGGGACCATGTCGCTATTTGCCTGCCGCCGCTGGGGAGTGTATTTATATTTGACCGGGGCCGCTGGGGACTGTGTCACTCTTTGATCCGGCCGCTGGGGAAGTTGTAGTTAATATGTCCCGGTCCATTGTGGTCAGTCTCGCTATTTGTCCCGGGCCGCTGGGTAATGTGTCACTATTAGACACGGCATGTTGGGCAGTGTATTTCTATTTGATGAGGAACACCGGGCAGAGGGTTTCAGTTAGGCCCGGCACGCTCGGGAGTCTGTTTCTATTTGACCCGGACAGCTGGGAAGTGTGTCGTTACTTGTGCCGGACCGCTGGGGCGTGTGTTTCTGTTTGACCCGGACAGCTTTGGAGAGTGTTTCTATTTGACCAGGGCAGCTGGGGACTGTGTCTCTATTTGACTCGGTCAGCTGGGGAGTGTTTCGGTATTTGTCCCGGGCCACTGTGGAGTGTGTCGTTATTTGTCCCGGTCTGTTGGGGTGTGTGTTTCTATTTCTTCTGGATGGCTGGGGAGTGTGATTCTATTTCACCCGGGCCACTGGGAAATGTGTCACTATTTGTCCTGGACCATTGTTGACTGTGTCGCTCTTTGACCCGGACCGTTGAAGATTTGTGTCGCTCTTTGACGAGGTCACCGGGGAGTGTGTCGCTATTTGTCCCGGACTGTTGGGGAGTGTGTCACACTTTGACCGGGGCCGCTGGAGAGTGTGTCACTCTTGGTCACTGGCCGCTGGAGAATGTGTCACACTTTCACCGGGGCCGCTGGTGAGTGTGCCACTCTTTGATCCGGGCCACTGGGGAAGTTGTAGTTAATATGTCCCGGACAATTGGGGTCTGCTTCGCTATTTGTCCAGGGCCGCTGGGTAATGTGTCACTAGTAGACAAGGCACGTTGGGGAATGTATTTCTATTTGACAAGGAACACCAGGTAGAGGGTTTCAATTTGGACCGGCAAGCTCGGGTGTCTGTTTCTATTTGAGCCGGACAGCTGTGGAGTGTTTCGCTAATTGACCCGGACCACTTGGGAGAGTGTTTCTATTTGACCAGTGCAGCTGGGGTCTTTGTCGCAATTTGACACAGAGTGCTGGGGAGTTTGTTTCTATTTGACCCGGAACCCTGGGTAATGCATCGCTAATTGGCCCGTCTCGTTTGGGAGTTTGTTTCTATTTGATCTGTATCTCTGGGAAGAGTGTTTCTATTTCAACTGGACCGCTGGGGAGTGTGTCGCTATTTGTCCTGGAACATTGGGGAGCGTGTCACTCTTTGACCCGGGCCACTGGACAATTTTTCGCTACTTGTCCCGAACTGTTGGTGTCTGTGTCACTATTTGACACGGGCCACAGGGGAGTGTGTCGCTATTTGACAGAGGCCGATGGGGAAGGTATCGTTAATATGTCCTGGTCCATTGGGGAGTGTGTCGTTATTTGATCTGGGCCTCTGTGGAGTCTCTAGATATTTGAACCGGACCGCTGGGGAGTGTGTTCCAATTTGACCCTGGATTCTGGGGATTGTGTTCCCATTTGACCTGGACCGCTTGGGAAATTGTTTCTATTTGAGAAGTGCTGCTGGGGACTGTGTAGTTATTTGACCCCGGTAGTTGGGGAGTGTGTCGCTATTTGTTGCTGGTCGCTGGGGAGTTTGCCGCTATTTGTCCCGGGCCACTGGTAAGTGTGTCGATATTTGGCCTGGGAAGCTGTGGAGTGTTTCGCTATTTGTCCCGGGCCGCTGAGGAATTTGTCGCTATTTGTCCTGGAATGTTGGGGAGTGTGTCCCTCTTTGAAATTGGCCGTAGGGGTGTGTGTCATTATTTGTTACAGACTATTGGGAAGCTTGTCGCTATTTGAAACATGCCAGTGTGGAGTGCGTCGCTATTTGACTGGACTGTTGATGAGTGTGTCGCTCTTTAACCCAATCCGCAGGGGAGTGTGTCGTTGTTTGTCCTGTACCATTGGGAAGCTTGCGGATATTTGACCCGGGCCGGTGTGGATGTGTTGCGCCATTTGACCCGGGCCACTGGGGTATATGTTTGTGTTTGACGCAGACCGGTGGGTAGTTTGTTCCTATTTGACCCGGACTGCAGGTGACAGTTTTTCCATTTGACTAGTGCAGCTGTGGACTGTGTCGCTATTTGTCCACCGCCGCTGGTTGTGTATTTCTATTTGACTCGGTCCGCTGGGGACTGTGTCGCTATTTGAACCGGACTGCAGGGGCATGTGTTTCTATTTTCCGAAATGTCGCTTGGGAATGTGTTTCTATCTCACCCGGGCCGCTGGGGAGCGTTTCATTATTCGTTCTGGACAGTTGTTAAGTATGTCCCTAATTGACACATACCGTTCGGGAATGTGTCACTCTTTGACCCGTGCCACTGCAGAGTGTGTCGCTAGTTGTCCCGGACTGTAGGGGAGTGTGTAACAATTTGACACGGGCCACTGGGGAGTGTATCGTCCTTTGACCTGGGCCACTGGGGAATGTGTCAGTATTTAATTCGGGCCGTGGAGGAGTGTTTCGCTAATTAACACGGGTCGCTGGGGAGGTGTTGTTAATATGTCCCGGACCATGGTTGAGTCTGTCGCTATTTGACCTGGAACATTGGAGAGTGTTTTGCTCTTTGACCAGGCCACTGGGGAGTGTGTGTGTCTATTTGTCCGGAATGTTGGGGAGCGTGTCGCTCTTTGATCTGGGCTGTAGTGGGTGTGTCGCTATTCGACCCGGGCCGGTGGGGAGTGTGTTGCTATTTGAGCCGGACCGCTGGAGAGTATGTTTGTCTTAGACCCGGTCCGCTGGGGAGTGTGTCACTATTTGACGCGGATGGCTGGGGAGTTTGTTCCCATTTGACCCGGGATTCTGGGGAGTTTGTTCGCATTTGACCCGGAAGGCATGGGTGAGTGTTTCTATTTGACCAGAGAAGCTGGGGACTGTGTCGTTATTTAACTCGGTCAGCTGAGGAGTGTGTCGCTATTTTTCGCTGGTCATTGGGGAGTGTGTTGCTATTTGTCCCCGACCATTGGAGAGTTTGTTGGTATTTGACCTTGGTCGCTGGGTGGTGTGCTGGTATTTGACCCTGGCCGCTGGGGAGTGTGTTTCTATTTGTCCCCGACCATTGGGGAGTGTGTTGGTATTCGACCCTGGCCGCTGGGGTGTGTGTCACTATTTGTCATAGACTGTTGATGATTGTGTCGCTAATTGACCAGGACAATTGGGGAGTTTATTTTTATCTGACTGGGGCCGCTGGGGAGTGTTTCAATATTTCTCATGGAACGTTGGTGATTGTGTCGCTATTGAACGAGGACCGTTGGGGAGTCTGTGGTCTTCGACCCGGGCCGCTGGAGAGTGTGTCGCTATTTGTCCCGGACCGGTGTGGAAAGTGTCAATATTGAACTAGGACCGTTGGGGAGTCTGTGATCTTCAACCCGGGCCGCTGGAGAGTTTGTCGCTATTTGTCCTGGACCTTTGGGGAGTGTTTCTCTATTTGACCAATGCCACTGGAGAGTATGTTTGTATTTGACACGGGCCTCAGGGGAGAGTGTTTCTATTTGAACCGGACCACAGGGGAGTGTGTTTCTATTTGTCCCAGGCTGCTGGGGAGTGTGTTTCTTTTTGACCCGGACCACTGGGGAGTGTGTCCTTATTTCTCCCGGAACTTTGGGGAGTTTGTTTCTATTTGACCCGGGAAGCTGGTAAGTGTGTCACTATTTGTCCCATACTGTTGGGGAGAGGGTCGCTATTTGACACGGACCGCTGGGGAGTGTGTCGCTCTTCGAACTGGACCGCTAGGAGATGCGTCATTATTTGACCCAGGCAGCTGGGGAGTGTTTTGGTTTTTGACCCGGGCTTCTGGGGAAGGTTTTGTTAATATGTCCCGGACCATTGGAGTATGTCTCGCTATTTTTTCCAGGCCAATGGCTAATGTGTCGCTATTAGACTCAGCACTTTGGGGAGTGTGTTTCTATTTGACCAGGAACACCGGGCATAGGTTTTCTATTTGGCGTGGCACGCTCGAGAGTCTGTTTCTCTTTGACCCGGAGCGCTGGGGATTGTGTTTCTATTTCACCCGGGACGCTGGGGAATATTTTCCATTTGATCTGGAACGCATGGGAGAGTCTTTCTATTTTACCAGTGCAGCTGGGGCCTGTGGCGCTATTTGACACAGAGTGCTGGGAAGTTTGTTTCTATTTCACCCGGACCAGTGGGGAGTGTGTTTTGTTTTGACCCGAACAGATGGGGAATGTGTCGCTATTTGACACGTCTCATTGGGGTTTTTCTATTTGACCAGGAACACCGGGCAGACGGTTTCAGTTTGACCCAGAACGATTGGGAGTGAGTTTCTATTTCACCTGGACCGCTGGAGATTGTGTCGCTATTTGTCCCAGAACATTGGGGTTCGTGTTTCTATTTGACCCGGGCCACTGGGTAGTGTGTCACTATACGTCCAGGACCGTTGGTGAGTATGTAGCTATTTGACCCAGGCCACTGGAGAGTGTGTCGCTATTTGTCATGGACTGTTGGGGAGTGTGTCGCTATTTGACACAGGCCGCTGGGAATTGTGTCGCTCTTTGACCCCGGCCACTGTGGAATGTGTCATTATTTGATGCGGGCCATTGGGGAATGTTTCGCTCTTTGACACTGGCCGCTGGAGAAGGTGTCGTTAATATGTTCGGTCCATTGGAGGAGTGTGTCGCTATTTGACACGGGCCACTGGGGAGTGTGTCGTTATTTGTCCCGGACTTTTGGGACGCTTGTCCCTATGAACCATGCGGGTGGGGCGAGTGTTGCAATTTGACCCGGTCTTTTGGAGAGTGTGTCGCTCTTTCACCTGGGCCGAAGGGGTGTTTCTCGTGATTTGTCAGGGACCGTTAGGAAGCATTTCGCTATTTGAGCCACGCCGCTGTGTGGTGTGTTTGTATTTGACCCGGACCGCTGGGGAGTGTGTCGCTATTTGACCCGACCGTTCGGGAGTGTGTTCCCATTTCACCACGGATTCTGGGGGGTGTATTTGCATTGACCCGGAAGGCTTGGGAGAGTGTTTCTATTTGACCAGTGCAGCTGGGGACTCTGTTGCTACCTGTTGCTGGTCGCTGAGAAGTGTGTCGCTATTTGACCTGTGAAGCTGGGGAGTGTGTCTTTATTTGTCCCAAGCCATTGGGGAGTGATTCGCTATTTGTCCTGGGCCGCTGGGGAGTGTGTCGCCCTTTGTCCTGGAGTGGCGGTGAGTGTGCTTCTATTTCTCCCAGACCGCAGGGGAGTGTGTTTCTATTTGACCTGGGCTGCTGGGAAGTGTGTCGCTATTTGACCCGAAACACAGGGGATTGTTTTATTATTTGACCCGGGCTGCTGTGGAGTGTTTCGCTCTTTGATCCGGTCTACTGTGGAAGGTTTTGTTAATATGTCCCAGACCATTGGGGTGTGTCTCGCTATTTGTCCCGGGACGCTGTGTAATTTGTCGCTATTACACCTGACACATTGGGGAGTGTGCTTCTATTTGATCAGTTGCACCGGGCAAATGGTTTCTATTTAGCCCGGCACCCTCGGGAGTCTGGTTCTACTTGAACCGGACCACTGAGGAGTGTGTTACTATTGACCCGGGACGCTGGGGAGTGTGTCCAATTTCACACATACAGCTTGAGAGAGTGTTTGTATTTGACCAATGCAGCTAGGGACTGTGTTGCTGTTTGTCACAGACTCCTGGGGAGTTTGTTTCTATTTGACCCGGACCACTTGGGAACGTGTTTCTATTTGACCGGGAGTCCTGGGGAATGTGTTGCTAATTGACTCATCTCGTTGGGGAGTGTGTTTCTATTTCACCAGGAACTCCGGGGAGGGGGTCACTATTTGACACGGCACGCTTGGGAGTGTGATTCTAATAGACATTAAGAGCTCGGGAGAGTTTTTCTGTTTGTCCAGTACCGCTTGGGACTGTGTTTCTATTTGACCCGGGCAACTGGAGAGTGTATCACTATACGTCCAGCACCGTTGGTGAGCATGTCGCTATTTGACCCAGGCCACTAGACAGTGTGTCGCTATTTGTCCGGGGCTGTTGGGTAGTGTCTCACTATTTGACATGGGCCGCTGGGGATTGTGTCGCTCTTTGACCCAGGCCGCTGTGGAATGTGTCATTATTTGATGCGAGCTACGGGGGAATGTTTTGCTTTTTGAAACTCGCTGCTGGGGAAGGTGTCATTAATTTCTTCGGTCCATTGGGGAGTGTGTTGCTATTTGACATGGGACACTGGAGAGTGTGTCGCTATTTGTCCTGGACTGTTGGGGAGTGTGTCGTCTTTGGCCTGGGCCATAGGGGTGTGTGACGTTAATTGTCCCGGACCATTGCGAAGCTTGTCGCTATGAACCGTGCGGGTGGGGGGGTTTGTCGCAATTTGACCCGATCTGTTGGGGAGTGTGTCGCTGTTTCTCCTGGGCCGAAGGGGAGTGTCTCGTGATTTGTCCCGGACCGTTGGGAAGCTTGTCGCTATTTAACCCGGGCCGGTGGGGAGTGTGTGGCTCTTTCAGCCGGGCCGCTGGATGGTGTGTATGTATTTGACCTGGACCGCTGGGGAGTTTGTTCCCATTTGACCCCGGATTCTGGGGGGGGGTGTTTGCATTGACACGGAAGGCTTGGGAGAGTGTTTCTATTTAACCAGTGCAGCTGGGGACTGTGTCGCTATTTGACCAGGTCAGCTGGGGACTGTGACGCTATTTGTTGCTGGGGAGTGCGTCACTATTTGGCCTGTGAAGCTGCGGATTGTGTCGATATATGTCCCGGGACGTTGGGGGGTGTTTCGCTGTTTGTCCCGGGCCACTGAGGAATGTGTCACTATTTCTCCCGGACTGTTGGGGAGTGTGTTTCTATTTATCCTGGACCGCAGGGGAGTGTGTTTCTATTTGATCTCGGCCACAAGGAAGTGTGTCACTATTTGACCCGCACCTCTGGGGAATGTGTCATTATTTGACCCGGGCTGCTGCGGAGTGTTTCACTCTATGACCCGGTCCACTGGGGAAGGTTTTGTTAATATGTCCCGGACCATTGGGGTGTGTCTCCAAATTTGTCCTGAGCAGCTGTGTAATTTGTCGCTATTAGGCCGGGCACGTTGGGGAATGTTCTTATATTTGATCAGTTACACCTGGCAAAGGGTTCCTTTTTGGCCCGGCACTCTCGGGAGTCTGTTTCTATTTGACCCGGATGGCCAGGGAGTGTGTCGCTATTTGTCCCGGACCGTTGGGGAGCGTGTCGCTCTATGAAACGGGCCACTGGACATTTAATCGCTATTTGTCACGAACTGTTGGGGAGTGTGTCACCATTTGACCCAGGCCGCTGGGGAGTGTCTAGCTATTTGACCCGGACCGCTGATGTGTGTGTTCCCATTTGACAAGAATTCTGGGAATTGTGTTCCCATTTGAAACGGAAGGCTTGGCAGAGTGTTTCTATTTGACCAGTGCTGCTGGGGACTGTGTCGCTATTTGAAGTGGGCAGCTGGGTAATGTGTCGCTAATTGTCGCTGGTCACTGGGGATTGTGTCGCCATTTGACCCCAGCCACTGGCGAGTGTTTCGCTATTTGTCCCGGACTGTTGGGGAGTGTGTCACTCTTTGACCTGGGCCATAGGTGTGTATGTCGTAATTTGTCCCAGACCGATGGGAAGCTTGTCGCTATTTGACCCGTGCCGGTGGGGAACATGTCGCTCTTTGACCCGGACTGTTGGGGAGTGTATGTTTCACTTTCACACGTGCCGAAGGGGAGTGTGTCGTTATTTGTCCCGCACCGTGGGAAACCTGTCGCTTTTTGAACGGGCTGGTGGGGTGTGTGTCGCTATTTGACCCGTACCACTGGGGTGTGTGTTCCCATTTGACCCAGGATTCTGTGGGGTGTGTTCGCATTTGACCCGGAAGTCTTGGGAGAGTGTTTCCATTTGACCAGTGCAGCTTGGGACTATGTTACCATTTGACCTGTGCAGCTGGGGCGTGTTTCGCTATTTCTCCCGGAACGTTGTGGAGTATTTAGCAATTTGTCCCGGACTGTTGGGGAGTGTGTCGCTCTTTGACCTGGGCCATAGGCGTGTATGTCGTAATTTGTCCCAGACCATTGGGAAGCTTGTCGCTATTTGACCCGTGCCGGTGGGGAGCGTGTCGCTATTTGACCCGCACTGTTGGGGAGTGTATGTTGCACTTTCACACGGGCCGAAGGGGAGTGTGTCGTTATTTGTCCTGGACTGTTGGGAAGCCTGTCGCTATTTGACCCAGGCTGGTGGGGAGTGTGTCGCCATTTGACCCGTTCCACAGGGGTGTATGTTCCCATTTGACCCAGGATTTTCTGGGGTGTGTTCGCATTTGAACCGGAAGTCTTGGGAGAGTGTTTCTATTTGACCAGTGCAGCTGGGGATTGTTTCGCCATTTGACCCGGTCAGCTGAGATGTGTTTCGCTATTTGTCCCGGGTCGCTGGGGAGTATGTCGCTATTTGGCCTGTGAAGCTGGGAAGTGTGTCGCTATTAGGTCTGTGAAGCAGGGGAGTGTGTCGCTATTTGTCCCGGAACGTTGTGCAGTGTTTCGATATTTGTCCCGGGCCACTGAGGAATGTGTCGCTATTTCTCCCGGACTGTTGGTGAGTGTGTTTCTATTTGCCCCGGACCGCTAGGGAGTGTGTTTCTATTTCACCCGGGACGCTGGGAAGTGTGTCACTATTTGAACCGCACCACTGGGGATTGTGTAATTATTTGACACGGACCGCTGGGGCGTGTTTCAATCTTTGAGCCGGACCACTGGGGAGTGTGTCGCTATTTGACCCAGACCGCTGGGTAGTTTGATCCCATTTGACCCGGGATTCTGGGGTCTGTGTTCGCATGTGACACGGAAGGCTTGGGAGAGTGTTTCTATTTGACCAGTGCATCTGGGGAATGTTTAGCTATTTGACCCAGTCAGCTAGGGAGTTTGTCGCTATTTGTCACTGGCCGTTGGGGAATGTGTCATTATTTCAACCGGGCATTTGGGGAGTGTTTCGCTCTTTGACCTGGGCCGCTGGGGAGTGTGTTGTTAATGTGTCCCGGACCATTGGGGTGTGTCTCGCTATTTGTCCCGGGCCGCTGTGTAATGTTTCGCTATTAGACCCGACACATTGAGGAGCGTGCTTCCATTTGACCAGGGACACCAGCCGGAGGGTTTCTATTTGGCCAGGCATGCTCGGGAATCTTGACCCGGACCACTTGCGAGTGTGTTGCTATTTGACGCGGACTGCTGGGGATTGTGTTTATATTTCACCCGGTTCGCTAGGAAGTGTGTTTCTATTTGACCCGAGACGCTGCGGAGTGTGTTCCATTTCACCCAGAGCCGTTTGGGAGAATGTTTCTATTTGACGAGTGCAGCTGGGCACTGTGTCGCTATTTGACACAATATTCTGGGGAGTTTGCTTCTATTTGATCCGGATAGCTGGGAATAGTGTTTCTATTTGACCCGGAGACCTGGGGAATCTGTCGCTAATTGGCCCGTCTCGTTGAGGAGTTTGTTTATATTTGACCAGGAAAACCGGGGAGAGTGTTTCTATTTGACCCGGCACGCTGGGGAATGTGTTTCTATTTGACATGGACAACTGGGGAGAGTTTTTCTGTTTGACCCGTACAGCTGGGGAGTGTCGTTCTATTTGACCTGGACTGCCTGCGAGGGTGTCACTATTTGTCCCGGAACTTTGGGGAGCATGTCGCTCTATGAAACGGGCCACTGGACAGTTGTTCGCTATTTCTCCCGGACTTTTGGGGAGTGTGTCACTATTTGACCCAGGCCGCTGGGGAGTGTCTAGCTATTTGACCCGGTCCGCTGGGGTGTGTTTCACAATTTGACCCAGGCCGCTAGGGAGTGTCTAGCTATTTGACCCGGACTGCTGGGGAGTGTTTTCCCATTTGACAAGGATTCGGGTGTTGTGTTCCCATTTGACCAGGAAGTTTACGGACAGTGTTTCTATCTGACCAGCGCAGCTGGGGACTGTGTCGCTATTTGACGTGGGCAGCTGGGTAATGTGTCGGCATTTGAAGTTGCAGCTGGGTAATGTGTCGCTATTTGTCACTGGTCGCTGGGGATTGTGTCGCAATTTGACCCGGGCCACTGGCGACTGTGTCGCTATTTGTCCCGGACTGTTGGGGAGGGTGTTGCTCTTTGACCTGGGCCATCGGGATGTGTGTCATTATTTGTGCCGGACTGTTGGGAAGCTTGTCACTATTTGAAGCGTGCGGGTGGGGAATGTGTCGCTATTTGACTCGGACTGTTGGGGAGTGTGTTGCACTTTCACACTCGCCGCAAGGGAGTGTATCGTCATTTGTCCCGGACCGTTGGGAAGTTGTCGCTATTTGACCCGGGCCGGTGGGCAGTGCGTCGTTATTTGACCCGTACCACAGGGGTGTGTGTTCCCATTTGACCCAGGATTTTGTGGGGTGTGTTCGCATTTGACCAGGAAGTCTTGGGAGAGTGTTTCTATTTGACCAGTGCAGCTGGGGACTGTGCCGCTATTTGACCCGGTCAGCTGGGGCATGTTTCGCTATTTGTCCCATGTCGCTGGGGAGTGTGTCGCTATTTGGCCTGTGAAGCTGGGGAGTGTTTCGCTATTTGTCCTGGACCGTTGTGGAGTGTTTCACTACTTGTGCCGGGCCGCTGAGGAATGTGTCGCTAGTTCTCCCGGGTTGCTGGGGAGTGTGTTACTATTTGCCCCGGACCGCAGGGGAGTGTGTTTCTATTTGACCTGGGACGCTGAGAAGTGTGTGACTATTTGAACTGCACCACTGGGCAATGTGAGATAAATTGACACGGACCGCTGGGGCGTGTTCTACTTTTGGACCCGGACCTCTGGGGAGTGTATCACTAAATGAACCGCACAACTGGGGAATGTGTGATTGTTTGACCCGGACTGCTGGGGCGTGTTCTACTCTTGGACCCAGGCCGCTGTGGCGTGTTCCACTCTTTGACCCGAACCAGTGGGGAGTTTGTTCCCATTTGACCCGGGATTCTGGGGGCTGTGTTCGCATTTGACCCGGAAGGCTTGGGAGAGTGTTTCTATTTGACCAGTGCAGCTGGGGAATATGTCGCTATTTGACCCAATCAGCTGGGGGGTTTGTCGCTATTTGTCGCTGGCCATTGGGGAATGTGTCATTATTTCAACCGGGCCTTTGGGGATTGTTTTGCTCTTTGACAATGGCCGCTGGGGAGTGTCTAGCTATTTAAACCCGACCGCTGCGGAGTGTGTTCCCATTTCATCCGGGATTCTGGAGCTTGTGTTCCAATTTGACACCGAAGGCTTGGGAGAGTGTTTCTATTTCACCAGTGCAGCTGGGGACTGTTTCGCTATTTGACGTGGGCAGCCGGGAAGTGTGTCGCTATTTGTAACTGGTCGCTGGGGAGTGTGTCACTATTTCGCCTGTGAAGCTGGGGATTGTATCTCTATTTGTTCCGGGCCGTCGGGGAGTGTTTTGCTAATTGGCCCGGGCCGCTGGGGAGTGTGTCGCTATTTATACCGGCCTGTTGGGGAGTGTGTTTCTATTTGTCCCGGACCACTGTGAAGTGTGTTTCTATTTGACCCGGGCCACTGGCAGTGTGTCACTATTTTAACCGCAGTCCTGGGGAATGAGTCATTATTTGACCCGGGCAGCTGGGGAGTGTTTTGCTCTTTGACCTGGGCCGCTGGGAAGGTGTTGTTAAAATGTCCCGGACATTTGGGGTGTGTCTCGCTATTTATCCTGGGCCGTTGTGTAATTTGTCGGCTTTAGACCCGGAACGTTGGGGAGTGTGTTTCTATTTGACCAGGAACACCGGGCAGGAGGTTTCTCTTTGGACCAGCATGCTCGGGAGTCTGTTTCTATTTGATGCGGAATGCTGTGGAGTGTGTTTCTATTTCACCCGGTACGGGGGGGAGTGTGTTCCAATTCACCTGGACCACTTGGGAGACTGTTTATATTCGACCAGTGCAGCTGGTTTCTGTGTCGCTATTTGACACAGAGTACTGTGGAGTTTGTTTCTATTTGACCCGGACTGCTGTCGAGCGTGTTTCTATTTGACCCAGAGACCCGAGCAATGTATAGAAAATTCATCCGTCTCGTTGTGGAGTGTGTTTCTATTCGACCAGGAACACCGGGGAGAGGGTTTCAATTTTACCCTCTTGTGAGTGTGTATCTATTTGACATGGACAGCTGGGGAGAGTTTTTTCTTTTTGACCCATACCGCTTGCGATGATGTCTCTATTTGTCCCGGACTGTTGGGGAGTGTGTCACTATTTGACACAGGCCGCTGGGGAGTGTTTCGCTCTTTGATTCGGGCCACTTGGGAATGTGTCATTATTTGACCCGGGCCGCTGGGGAGTGTTTTGCTCTTTGACACGGGCCGCTGGGGAAGGTGTTCTTAATATCTCCTGGACCATTGGGTAGTGTGTCACTATTTGACCCGGGCCGCTGGGAAGTCTGTTCGCATTTGACCTGTGATTCTGGGGATTGTGTTTCTATTTGACCCGGACCGCTTGGGAGTATATTTGTTTTTGAAAAGTGCAGCTGGGGACTGTGTCGCTATTTGATGTGGGCTGCTGGGGAGCATGTCGATATGTGTCGCTGGTCGTTCGGGAGTGTGTCGATATTTGGCCTGGGAAACTGAGCAGTGTGTTCGCTGTTTGTCCCAGACCGTTCGGGATTGTGTCACCATTTGTCCTGGTCGCTGGGGAGTGTGTCGCTATATGTCCCAGACTGCTGGGGAGTATGTCGCACTTTGACTTTGTCCATAGGCGTGTGTGGTTATTTGTCCATGACCTTTGGGAAGCTTGTCGCTATTTGCCTCGGACTGTTGGGGAGTGTGTCACTCTTTGACCCGGGGCGCAGGGGAGTGTGCCGTTTTTGTCCCGTACCCTTGAGAGGTTTCCCGCTATTGCACAAGGGCCGGTGGGGAATGTGTCACTCTGTGATCCGGGCCTCTGGAGAGTATGTTTGTACTTGACCCATACCGCATGGGCAGTCTGTTCCTATTTGAACCGGACCGCTGGTGACAGTGTTTCTATTTGACCAGTGAAGCTGGGGACTGTGTCCCTATTTGTCCCAGGCCGCTGGGGAGTGTATTCCTATTTGACACGTGCCACTGGGGACTGTGTCGCTATTTTACCCGAAATGCCGGAGAGTGTGTTTCTATTTGCCCCAGGCCGCTGGGGAGTGTGATTCTATTTGACCCGGGACGCTGGGAAGCGTGTCATTATTTGTCCTGTACCATTGCTAAGTGTCTCGCTCTTTGACACATACCATTGGGGACTGTTTCGCTGTTTAACATGGTCACCTGGGGAAGGTGCTGGTAATATGTCCCAGACCATTGTTGAGGGTGTCGTTATTTGAGCAGGACCTTTGGGGAGTGTGTTGCTATTTGTCCCGGGCCGTGGGGATTGTTCCGTTCTTGGACACGGGCCACTGGTTAAGGTGTCGTTAATATCTGCCGGAACATTGGCGTGTGTGTCGCTATTTGACCCAGGACCTAGTGAGTGATTTACTGTTTGCCCCGGGCCGCTTGGGAGTGTGTTTCCATTTGAACCGTAGCGCTGGGGAATGTGTTTCTATTTCACCCGGACGGCTGGAGAGGGTGTCGCCAATTGTCCCGGACTGTTGGGGAGTGTGTTCCTCTTTCAACCAGATCGCAGCGGATTGTGTCGTTATTTCAGCCGGACCATTGGGAAGCTAGTCGCTATTTGAAGTGGGCTGGTGTGGAGTGGGTCGCTATTTGACCCGGGCCGCTGAAAATTTTATTTCTATTTGACCCGGACCGCTGGGGAGTCTGTTCCTATTTGACACGGGCTGCTGGTGACAGTGTTTGTATTTGACCAGTGCAGCTGGAGATTGTGTCGCTATTTGACCAGGGGAGCTGGGGAGTGTGTCGCTGTTTGACACAGGCCGCTGGAGAGTGTGTCGCTCTTTCACCCGGGCTGCTGGGGATTGTGTCAGTATTTGACCCGGACCGCTGGGGAGTCAGTTCCTATTTAACCCGACCGCTGGTGACAGTGTTTCTATTTAACCAGTGCAGCCTGGGACTGTGTCCCTATTTGTCCCAGGCCGCTGGGGAGTGTATTTCTATTTGCCCCATGCCGCTGGGGACTGTGTCGCTATTAGACCCGAACTGCTGGGGAGTGTGTTTCTATTTGCCCGGGTCCGCTGGGGATAGAGTGTCATTATTTGTCCTGGACCGTTGCTAAGTGTGTCCCTATTTGACCCATACCGTTGGGGACTGTTTCGCTATTTAACATGGTCCGCTGGGGAAGGTGTCGTTAATATGTCCCGGGACATTGTTGAGTTTATTTTTATTTGACCCGTCCATTAGGGAGTGTGTTGCTGTTTGTCCCGGGCCGTGGGGAGTGTTTTGTCCTTGGACACAGGCCGCTGGTTAAGGTGTCGTTAATATCTCCCGTTCTATTGGGGAGAATTTTGCTCTTTGACCCGGGCCCTAGGGAGTGATTCGCTTTTTGACCCGGGCCGCTGGGGAATGTGTCGGTCTTTCACCCGTCTCGTTGGGGTCTGTGTTTCTTTTTGACGAGGAATTCCGCGGACAGGGTTTCTATTTGACCCGGCACGCTTGGGAGTGTGTTTTAATTTGACACGGACCACCGGGGAATGTGTTTCCATTTGAACCGTGCCACTGGGATGTGTGTTTATATTTCTCCCGGACAGCTGGGGAGGGTGTCGGTATTTGTCCCGCACTGTTGGGGAGTGTGTTGCTCTTTCACCCGGGCCGGACAGGATTGTGTCGTTATTTGTCCCGGACCATTGGGAAGTTAGTCGATATTTGAACTGGGCCGTTGGGGAGTTTGTCACTATTTGACCCGTGCCGCTGGAGTTGTCTTTGTATTTGACCTGGACGGCTGGGGCGTCTGTTCCTATTTGACCTGCGCCACTGGGATCAGTGTTTCTATTTGACCAGTGCAGCTGTGGACTCCGTCGCTATTTTACACAGACCGCTGAGGAGTGTTTTTCAATTTGACCCATACAGCTGGGAGAGTGTTTCTATTTCACCCAGACCACTTGGCAGTGTGTGCATATTTGACCCGGACCGCTGCGGAGTGTGTCCCCATTTGACCTGGGATTCTGGTGAGTGTGTTTCCAGTTGACCAGGACCGCTTTGGAGAGTGTTTCTATTTGACCAGTGCAGCTCGGGATTGTGTCGGTATTTTACCAGGGCAGCTGGGGAGTGTGTCGCTATTTGCCGCTGGTCGCTTGGGAGTGTGTCATTATTTGGCCTGTGAAGCTGCGGAGTTTGTCACAATTTGACCCGGACCGCTGCGGGGTGTGATCCCATTTGACCTGGGTTTCTGGGGAGTGCATTCGCATTTGTCCCAGACTGCTTGGGAGAGTGTTTCTATTTTACCAGTGCAGCTGGGGCCTGTGGCACTATTTCACCCGGGCAGCTGGCGAGAGGGTCGCTATTTCTCGCTTGTCGCTGGGTAGCGTCTCTATTTGACCTGGACCGCTTGGGAGGTTGTCGCTATTTGTCCCGGAATGTTGGGGAGTGTGTTCCTATTTGACCCGGGCCTCTGGGGTATGTGTCGCTCTTTGTCCTCGACCCTTGCGTAGCATATCGCCTATGACCCAGGCCACTGGACAGTTTTTCGCTATTTGTCCCGGACTGTTGGGGAGTGTGTCACTATTTGCCACGGGCTGCTGGGGTGTGCGTCGCTATTTTTCCTGGACTCTTGGGCTGTGTGTCGCTATTTGACACAGGCCGCTGGAGAGTCTGTCACTCTTTGACCCGGGGCGCTGGGGAATGTGTCATTATTTGACCCATGCCGTTGCGGAGTGTTTCGCTCTTTGACACGGTCCGCTGGGGAAGGAGTCGTTAATATGTCCAGGTCCATTGGGGAGTGTGTCGCTATTTGACCCAGACCGCTGGGGAGTGTTTTCCCATTTGATCCGGGATTCAGGGAATTGTGTTCCCATTTCACCCTGAAGGCTTGGGAGAGTGTTTCTATTTGACCAGTGCAGCTGCGGACTGTTTCGCTATTTGACGTGGGCAGCTGGGGAGTGTGTCGATCTTTGGCCTGGGAAACTGAACAGTTTGTTCGCTGTTTGTCCCATACCATTGGGGAGTGTGTCACCATTTGTCCCGGCCGCTCGGGAGTGCATCGCTCTATGTCCCAGACTGTTGGGGATTATGTTGCTCTTTGACTTGGCTGTAGGGGTGTGTGTCGTTATTGTCCCCGATCTTTGAGAAGGTTGTCGCTCTTTGACCCGGGCCGCAGGGGATTTTGTCGTTTTTGTCCTGTACCCTTAGGAAGCTTGCCTCTATTGGACAAGAGCTGGTGGGGAATGTGTCGCTCTGTGACCCGGGCCACTCGAGAGTATGTTTGTACTTGACCCGGACCGCTGGGGAGTCAGTTCCTATTTAACCCGACCGCTGGTGACAGTGTTTCTATTTAACCAGTGCAGCCTGGGACTGTGTCCCTATTTGTCCCAGGCCGCTGGGGAGTGTATTTCTATTTGCCCCATGCCGCTGGGGACTGTGTCGCTATTAGACCCGAACTGCTGGGGAGTGTGTTTCTATTTGCCCGGGTCCGCTGGGGATAGCGTGTCATTATTTGTCCTGGACCGTTGCTAAGTGTGTCCCTATTTGACCCATACCGTTGGGGACTGTTTCGCTATTTAACACGGTCCGCTGGGGAAGGTGTCGTTAATATGTCCCGGGACATTGTTGAGTTTATTTTTATTTGACCCGTCCATTAGGGAGTGTGTTGCTGTTTGTCCCGGGCCGTGGGGAGTGTTTTGTCCTTGGACACAGGCCGCTGGTTAAGGTGTCGTTAATATCTCCCGTTCTATTGGGGAGAATTTTGCTCTTTGACCCGGGCCCTAGGGAGTGATTCGCTTTTTGACCCGGGCCGCTGGGGAATGTGTCGGTCTTTCACCCGTCTCGTTGGGGACTGTGTTTCTTTTTGACGAGGAACACCGTGGACAGGGTTTCTATTTGACCCAGCACGCTTGGGAGTGTTTTTCAATTTGACACGGACCTCTGGGGAGTGTGTTTCCATGTGAACCGTGCCGCTGGGAAGTGTGTTTATATTTCACCTGGACAGCTGGGGAGGGTGTCGGTATTTGTCCCACACTGTTGGGGAGTGTGTTGCTCTTTCACCCGGGCCGCAGGGGATTGTGTCGTTATTTGTCCCGGACCATTGTGAAGATAGTCGCTTTTTGAACTGGGCCGGTGGGGAGTATGACACTATTTGACCCGTGCTGCTGGAGTTGTCTTTGAATTTGACCTGGACCACTGGGGAGTCTGTTCCTATTTGACCTGCGCCGCTGGGATCAGTGTTTCTATTTGACCAGTGCAGCTGTGGACTCCGTCGCTATTTTACACAGACCGCTGAGGTGTGTTTTTCAATTTGACTCGTACAGCTGGGAGAGTGTTTCTATTTGACCCAGACCACTTGGCAGTGTGTGGATATTTGACCCGGACCGCTGGGGAGTGTATCCCCATTTGACCTGGGATTCTGGGGAGTGTGTTTCCAATTGACCAGGAAATCTTTGGAGAGTGTTTCTATTTGAGCAGTGCAGCTCGGGATTGTGTGGCTATTTTACCAGGGCAGCTGGGGAGTGTGTCGCTATTTGTCGCTAGTAGCTTGGGAGTGTGTTGTTATATGGCCTGTGAAGCTGCAGAGTGTGTCACTATTTGTCCCGGACTGCTGAGGAGAGTGTCGCAATTTGACCCGGACCGATGCGGAGTGTGATCCCATTTGTCCTTGGTTTCTGGGGAGTGTGTTCGCATTTGTCCCAGACCACTTGGGAGAATGTTTCTATTTGACCAGTGCAGCTGGGGCCTGTGTCGCTATTTGACCTGGACCGCTTGTGAGGTTGTCGCTATTTGTCCCGGAACGTTGGGGAGTGTGTTCCAAATTCACCCGGGCCTCTGGGGAGTGTGTCGCTCTTTGTCCTGGAGCCTTGCGGAGCGTGTCGCCTATGCCCCGGGCCACTTTACAGTTTATCGCTATTTGTCCGGACTGTTGGGGAGTGTGTCACTATTTGACACGGGCCGCTTGTGTGTGTGTCGCTGCTTGTCCTGGACTCTTGGGCTGTGTGTCGCTATTTGACACAGGCCGCTGGGGAGTGTGTCAGCCGTTGACCCGGGGCGCTGGGGAATATGCCATTATTTGACCCAGGCCATTGCAGCTTTTTTCGCTCTTTGACACGGTCCGCTGGGAAAGGAGTCGTTAATATGTCCAGGTCCATGGGGGAGTGTGTCGCTATTTGACCCGGACTGCTGGGGAGTGTTTTCCCATTTGTTCCGGGATTCTCGGGATTGTGTACCCATTTCACCCCGAATGCTTGGGAGAGTGTTTCTATTTCACCAGTGCAGCTGGGGACTGTTTCGCTATTTGACGTGGGCAACTGGGGAGTGCGTCGATATTTGGCCTGGGATACTGAACAGTTTGTTCGCTGTTTGTCCCGTACCGTTGGGGAGTGTGTCACCATTTGTCCCGGCCGCTGGGGAGTGCGTCGCTCTATGTCCCAGACTGTTGGGGATTATGTTGCTCTTTGACTTGGCTGTAGGGGTTTGTGTCGTTATTTCCCCGATCTTTGGGAAGCTTGTCGCAATTTGACTCGGACAGTTGGGGAGTGTGTCGCTCTTTGAGTCGGGCCGCAGGGGAGTTTGTCATTTTTTTCCCGTACTCTTAGGAAGATGGCCTCTATTGGACAAGGGCTGGTGGGGAATGTGTCGCTCTGTGACCCGGCCGCTGGAGAGTATGTTTGTATTTGAAGGTGTCGTTAATATGTTCCGGGCCATTGTTGATTGTGTCTTTATTTGTCCTGGACCGTTAGGGAGTGTGTTGCTGTTTGTCCCGGGCCGTGGGGAGTGTTTCGTTCTTGGACACAGGCCGCTGGTTAAGGTGTCGTTGATATCCCCCGTACTATTGGGGAGTATTTCGTTATTTGACCCGGACCCGATGGAGATATTGGGTTTTTGACCCAGGCCGCTGGGGAACGTGTCGGACTTTCACCCGTCTCGTTGGGGACTGTGTTTCTTTTTGACGAGGAATACCGCGGAGAGGGTTTCTATTTGACCTGGCACACTTGGGAGTGTGTTTCAATTTGACACAGACCCCTGGGGTGTGTGTTTCTATTTGAACCGTGCCAATGGGAAGTGTGTTTATATTTCACCCAGACGGCTGGGGAGGTTGTCAGTATTTGCACCACATTGTTGGGGAGTGTGTTGCACTTTCACCCGGGCCGCAGTGGATTGTTTCGTTATTTGTCACGGACCATTGGGAAGATAGTCGCTATTTGAACTGGGCCGGTGGATAGTGTGTCACTATTTGACCCGTGCCGCTGGAGATTGTGTTTGTATTTGACTTGGACCACTGGGGAGTCTGTTCCTATTTGACCCGCGCCGCTGGGACCAGTGTTTCTATTGTACCAGTGCAGCTGTGGACTGTGTCGCTATTTGACCCAGGCCGCTGGGGAGTGTATTTCTATTTGACCCGGGCCGCTGGGAGCGTGTCATTATTTGTACTTGACCATTCTTAAGTGTGTCGCTATTTGACTCGGACCACGGGGGGGTGTGTCGCTCAATGATACGGGCCGCTGGAGAGTGTGTCGCTCTTTGACCCGGGCTGCTGGAGAATGTGTCAGTATTTGAGCCGGGACGCTGGGGAATGTGTCGCTATTTGACCAGTCTCCTAGGGGAGTGTGTTTCTATTTGACCAGGAACATCGTGGAGAGTGTTTCTATTTGACCCGGCATGCTTGGGACTGTGTTTCTATTTCACCCGGACCCCTGGGGTGAGTCTTTCTATTTGACCCGTGCAGCTGGGAGAGTGTTTCTATGTGACCCAGGCCACTGGGCAGTGTGTGGTTATTTGAACCGGACCCCTGGGGAATGTGACCCCATTTGACCTGGGTTTCTGGGGAGTGTTTTCCCAATTGACAAGGACCGCATTTGAGACTGTTTCTATTTGACCAGGGCAGCTGGGGATAGTGTCGTTATTTGTCGCTGGTCGCTGGGCAGTGTGTCCCTATTTGTCCCGGACAGCTGAGGAGAGTGTCGCAATTTGACCCGGACCACTGCGGAGTGTATTCCCATTTGACCTGGGTTTCTAGAGAGTGTGATCCCATTTATACCGGACTGCTTGGGAGAGTCTTTCTATTTGACAAGTGCAGCTGGGCTCAGTGTCGCTATTTGACCCGGGCAGCTGGCGAGAGTGTCGATATTTGTCGCTCGTCGCTGGGGAGTATGTTTCTATTTGTCCCGGTCCATTAGGGAGTGTGTTGCTATATGTACCGGGCTGCTGGGGAGCCTGTCGCTATTTGTCCCGGACCATTAGGGACTGTGTCGTTATATGTACCGGGCTGCTGGGGAGTGTGTCGGTCTTTGTTCCGGGCCGCTGGCGAATGTTTTTTATTTGACCCGGCCCGCTGAGGAGTGTTTCGCTCTTTTACACTGGGGAAGGTGTCGTTAATATATCCCGGTCCTTGGGGTGTTTGTCGCTATTTAGCGAGGGCCACTGGGGAGTTTCTAGCTGTTGGACCCAGACCGCTGGGGAGTGTGTTCCCATTTGAATCCCTTTTAGGCTTCTGCGGATTGTGTTAGCATTTGAACCGGAGAGCTTGGGAGAGTGTATTTATTTGAAAAGTGCAGCTGTGGACTGTGTCACTATTTGACACGGGCCGCTGGGGAGTATGTCGCTCTGTCACCAGGGCCGCTAGGGAGTGTGTCGCTCTTTTACCCAAGCGGCAGGGGAGCTTGTCATTATTTGTCCTGTACCGTTGGGAAGCTTGCCGCTAATTGACACGGGCCGGTGAGGAGTGTGTCGCCATATGACCCGGGCTGCTGTAGGATATGTTTGTATTTGACCCAGACCAGTGGGGATTCTGTTTCTATTTGACCCGGACCGCATGTGTCAGTGTTTCTATTTGCCCAGTGCAGTTGCGGAGTGTGTCGCTATTTGTCCCAGGCTGCTAGGAAGTGTATTTCTATATGACCCGGTCCGCTGGGGACTATGTCGCTATTTGACATGGACTGCTGGGTAGTGTGTTTCTGTTTGCCCCATGCCGCTGGGGAGTGTGTTTCTATTTGACACTGGCCGCTGGGGAGTGTGTTTCTATTTGACACTGGCCGCTGCGGTGTGCATCAATCTTTGACCCGGGCCTTTGGGCAATGTGCCAGTGTTTGAGCCGGGCCGCTGGGGAGTGTTTCGCTATTTAACACAGGCTGGTGGGTACGGAGTCGGTAATATGTCCCAGACCATTGTTGAGTCTGTCGCTATTTGACCCGAACCGTTGGGAAGTGTGCTGCTCTTTGACCAGGACGCTGGGGTGTGTGTCATTATAAGTCCCGGGCCGCTGGCGAGTGTTTCGCTCCTTTGCACGGGCCGCTGTTTAAGGTGTCAATAATATCTCCCGGACTATTGGGGAGTGTGTCGCTATTAAGCCCGGGCTGCTGGGGAATGTGTAGCTATTTCACCGGTCTTGTCCGGGAGTGTGTTTCTATTTGACCCGGACACCTGGGGAGAGAGTTTCTATTTGAACCGTACCGCTGGGGAGTGTGATTCTATTTCACTCGGACAGCTGGGGAGGGTGTTGCTATTTGTCCCAGACTGTCTGGAAGTGTGCTGCTCATTGACCTGGGCTGTAGTGGTGTTTGTCATTATTTGTCCCGGAGTATTGGCAAGCTTGTCGCTATTTGAACCATGTCGGTGGGGAGTGTCTCGCTATTTCACCTGGACTATTGGGGAGTGTGTTGCTCTTTGACCAGGGCCGCAGGATAGTGTGCTGTTATTTGTCCCGGACTGTTGGGATGCTAGTTGATATTTGGCCTGGGCCGGTGAGGAGTGTGTCGCTATTTGCCCCGTGCCGCTGGAGAGTGAGTTTGTATTTGACACGCGCCACTGGGGAGTCTGTTCTTATTTCCGCCAGACCGCTGGGAACAGTGTTTCTATTTGACCAGTGCAGCTGGGGACTGTGTCGCTATTTGACCAGAGCTGCTGGAGAGTGTGTTTGTATTTGACCAAGACCGCTGATGATTCTCTTCCTATTTGACCCGCACCACTGGGAACAGTGTTTCTATTTGACCAGTGCAGCTGGGGACTGTGTGGCTATTTGACCCGCACTGCTGGGGAGTTTGATTGTATTTGACCCGGGCCACTGGGGGAGTCTCATTATATGTCCTGGACCATTGGTAAGCGTGTCGCTATTTGACTTGGACCATTGGGGAGTGTTTCGCTATTTGGTCCCGGACAGCTGGGGAGCATGTCACTCTTTCTCCTGGGCCATAGGGGTGTTTGTCGTTAATTGTCCCGGACCGTTGTGAAGCTTTTTGCCATTTGAGCCATGCCGGTGGGGAGTGTGTCACTCTTTGACCCGCGCTGCAGGGGAGTGTGTCGTTATTTTTCCTGGACCATTTGGTAGCTTGTCGATATTTGACCCAAACCGTTGGGGTGAAGACGCTATTTGACACGGGCCTCTGGGGAATGTGTTTGTATTTGACCCAGACAGCTGGGTAGTCTGTTTCTATTTGCCCTGAACCGCAGGGTAGAGTGTTTCTATTTGACAAGTGCATCTGGGGACTGTGTGGCTATTTGTCCATGGCCGCTGGGGGCTGTGTTTCTGTTTGCCCCAGGCCGCTGGAGAGTTTATTTCTATTTGACCCGGACCGCTAGAGAGTGGGTTTCTATTTGACACGGGCAGCTGGGGAGCTTGTTTCTATTCGACCGGCACCGCTGGGGAGTGTGTTTCTATTTGCCCGAGCCGCTGGAGAGAATATTTCTATTTCACCCAGTCCGCGGGTCAGTGTGTCTCTATTTGACCCGGACCGCTGGGGAGTGTCTTTCTATTTGATCCGGGCCGCTGGGCAGTGTGTTTCTATTTGACCCGGGCCGCTGGGCAGTGCGTTTCTATTTGACCTGGGCCGCTGGGCAGTGTCTTTCTATTTGAACCGGGACGCTGGTGTGTGTTTCGCTATTTGTCCTGGACTGTAGGGAAGCTTGTCGCTATTTGAACCCTGCCAGTGTGGAGTGTGTCGCTATTTGACACAGGCCGCTGGGGACTGTGTCGCTATTTGACCCGGACTGCTTGGGAGTGTGTTTCTATCTGCTCGAGGCCTCTGGGGAGTGTGTTTCTATTTGCTCCAGGCCTCTGGGGAGTGGTTTCTATTTTCTCCAGGCCCCTGGGGAGTGTGTTTCTATTTGCTCCCAACCACTGGAGAGTATGTTTCCATTTGACCCTGACCGCTGGGGAGTTTGTTTCTATTCGACCTGGACAGCTGGGCAGTATGTTTCTTTTTGGCCTGGGCCACTGGGGAGTGCTGCACTATTTGTCCTGGAACATTGGGAGATGTGTTTCTACTTGAACCCTTCCCCTGGGGAGTGTGTCTCTATATATCCAGGACCATAGGTGAGTGTGTCACCAACTGACCGGGACCGTAGGGGAGTTTGTCGCTCTTTGTCCCGGACCGTTGAGGAGTGTGTCACTCTTTGTCCCAGACTGTTGGGGAGTGTGTCGCTCTTTGTCCCGGACTGTTGGGGAGTGTGTCACTCTTGTCCCGGACTGTTGGCGAGTGTGTCGTGATTTGACCCAGGTTGCAGGGGATTGTGTTTCTATTTGAACTGGATGGTAGGCAGTGTGTTTCTAGTTGACCTGGACCACTGCGGAGTGTGTCACTATATGTCCAGGACCGTTGGTGAGTGTGTCACTATTTGACCCGGATATGCTGGAGAGTGTGTCGCAATTTGTCCCGGACTGTTGGGGAGTGTGTCGCGATTTGACACAAACCGCTGGCAAGTATTTTTCTCTTTAACCCGGGCCGCTGGGGAATGTGTCATTATTTTTCTTGGGCCGCTGGCGAGGGTTTCTCTCTTTGACCCGGCCGGCTGTAAATGGTGACGTTAATATGTCCCGGACCATTGGGGAGTGTCTCGCTATTTGACCCGGAACATTGGGGAGTGTGTTTTTATTTTACCCGGGCTGCAAGGCAGTGTGTCACAATTTGTCCTGGACTGTTGGGAAGCTTGTCGATATTTGACCTTGGCCAGTGGGCAGGATGTCGCTATTTGACTCGGGCCGCTGGGGAATGTGTTAGTATTTGACCATGACTGCTGGGGGTGCTGTTCCTATTTGACTCAGACAGCTGAGGTGAGAGTTTCTATTTGAACAGTGCAGCTGGAGACTGTGTCGCTATTTGTCCCAGGCCTCTAGGGCTTGTGTTTCTATTTGACCCGGGCCGCTGGGTAGTTTGTTTCTATTTGACCCGGACTGCTGGGGAGTGTTTTTCTATTTGCCCCAGGCCGCTGGGGAGTGTGTTTCTATTTGACCCGTACCGCTGGTGTGTCTGTTCCTATTTGACCTGGATCACTGGGGAGAGTGTTTCTCTTTGACCAGTGTAGCTAGGGACTGTGTCGCTATTTGTCCGACGCCGCTGGGGAGCGTGTTTCTATTTGACCCGGGCCGCTAGGGACTGTGTCGCTATTTGACCTGGACCGCTGAGGAGTGTTTTTTGTATTTGACCCAGGCCACAGTGGAGTGTGTTTACCTTTGGCCAGGACCGCAAGTGAGTGTGTCACTATTTGTCCCGAACCGTTTGTGAGTGTGTCACTATTTGTCCTGGGCCGTTGGTGAGTGTGTCGCTATTTCTCCTGGACTTTTGGGGAGTGTGACATTATTTGACATGGGCCCCTGTGCATTGTGTCGCTCTTTGACCCGACTCGTTGGGTGTGTGTTTCTATTTGACCTGGAACACCGGAGAGAGCGTGTCTATTTGAACTGGCAAGCTTGGGAGTGTGTTTTTATTTATCCTGGAACCCCGGGGAGAGTGTTTATATTTGACACGTACCGCTGACAAGTGTGTTTGTATTTGACCCGGACTGTTGGGAAGTGTGTCGCTATTTCACCCGGACGGCTGGAGAGTGTCATCCTATTTGACCCGGACTGCTTGGGAGATTGTTGCTATTTGACCATTGCAGCTGGGGAATGTGAGGCTATTTGACCCGGGCAGCTGGCGTGTGTGTCGCTATTTGATGTTCATCACTAGGGATTTTGTCATTACTTGGCCTGGGAAGCTGGGAAGTGTGTCCCTATTTGTCCCGGAGCATTGGGGAGTGTGTCGGTATATGTCCTGGGCCGCTGGGGAGTGTGTCGCTATTTATCCCGCTTTGTTGGGGAGTGTGTTGCTCTTTGACCTGCGTCATAGTGCTTTGGTTCTTTATTCATCCCTGACCACTGGGAAGCTTGTCGCTATTTGAACCATGCCGGTGGGGACTGTGTCGCTATTTGACCCGGACTGTTGGGGAGTGTTTCGCTCTTGGACCCGGGCTGCAGGGGAGTGTGTCGTTATTTTTCTCGGACCGTTGGGAAGCTTGTTCCAATTTGTCCCGGGCAGGTGGTGAGTGTGTCGCTATTTGACCCGGGCCGGTGGAGTGTGTGGTTGTATTTGACCCGAATCGCTGGGGAGTGTGTTCCCATTTGACTCCTGTTTCTGGCGAGTGTGTTACCATTTGACCCGGACTGCTTGGGAGAGTCTTTCTATTTCACCAGTGCAGCTGGGGACTGTGTCGCTATCTGACCCGGGCATCTGTGGAGTGTGTCGCTATTTGTCGCTGGTCGCTGGGGAGTGTGTAGTTATTTGGCCTGGGAAGCTGGGGAGTGTGTTGCTATATGTTGCAGGCCGCTGGGCAGTTTGTCGCTATTTGTCCCGGTATGTTGGAGAGTGTCTCGCTCTTTGACCTGGGCAGTAGGCGTGTGTGTCGTTATTTGTCCAGGCCCATTGGAAAGCTTGTCGCTATTTGAACCGTGCCGGTGGGGTGTGTGTCACCATTTGACCCGGACTGTTGGGGATTGTGTCGTTATTTGACCCTGGCCGGTGGGGTGTGTGTCAGTATTTTACCCGGGCCACTGAGTAGTCTGTTCCTATTTGAAACGGAGTGCTGGGGACAGTGTTTCTGTTTGCTAAAAGCTGCTGGGGAGTGTGTTTCTATTTGACCAGTGCAGCTCGGGACTGTGTCGTTACTTGTTCCAGGCCGCTGGGAAGCGTGTTTCTATTTCATCCAGGCCTCTGTGGAGTGTGTCGCTATTTGACCCGGACAGCTGGGGATGTGTGTTACTATTTGTCCTGGATCATTGGGGAGTCTGTCATTATTTGCCCCGGGCCGCGCGGGAATGTTTATTTATTTGACACGGGTCGCTGGGTAATGTGTCTTTATTTGTCCTGGACCGTTGGGGAGTCTGTTGTTATTTGCCCCGGGCCACTGGGGAGTCTGTCGTTCTTTGAGCCGGGCCGCTCGGGAATGTGTCTTTATTTGACACGGGCTGCTGGGGAGTGTTTTGCTCTTTGACACGGGCAGCTGCGGAAGGTTAGGTTAAAATTCCCGGAGCATTGGGGAGTGTGTTGCTATTTGACCCGGGCCGTTGGGAAATGTGTTGCAATTTTACCTGGCTCATTTGGAAGTGTGTTCCCATTTGAGCCGGACCGCTTGAGAGAGTGTTTCTATTTGACCAGTGCAGCTGGGGACTCTGTCGCCATTTGACCCGGGCCGCTGGGGAGTTTGTTCCATTTGACACTGCCTTCAGTGCAGAGTGTTTCTGTTTGTACTGGACCGCTGCAGAATGTTTTTCTATTTGACCGGTGCAGCTGGGGAATGTGTCGCTATTTAACCTGGAGTGCTGAGGAGTAAGTTTCTATTTAACTCGGACCGCTGGGGAGAGTGTCACCATTTGACCCGGGCCGCTGGGGAGTGTGAGGGTTTTGACGAGGTCCGTTGGGGAGGGTGTCACTCTTTGACCCAAGCCGCTGGGGAGTGGGTCGCTCTTTGAGTCAGTCAACTGCGGAGTTTGTCGCTCTTTGACATGGGCCTCTGGTGAGTGTGTACCCATTTGACTATGCAGCTGGAGATTGTTTTGCTATTGGAGCCCAACCACTGGGGACTGTGTCACTATTTGACAAGGACCGCTGGGGAGTGTGTTTCTATTTGACCCGCACTGATGGGGACTGTGTCGCGACTTGACCCGGACCGCTGGGGAGTGTGTTTTTATTTGACCTCTACCGCTGGGGAGTGTGTTTCTATTTGTTCTGGACCGCTATTATGTTTGTAGCTATTTGACCCGGGACACTGTGGAGTGTGTAGCTATTTGAGCCAAACAGCTGGTGAGTTGGTTGCTATTTGACCCGGGCTGCTGTGGAGTGTGTAGCTATTAGACCAGGACTGCTGGGGAGTATGTTTCTATTTGACCGGGATCGCTGCGGTTTGTGCTTCTATCTGAAATGGACCGCTGGGGACTGTGTTTCAATTTGAAATGGACCGCTGGGGAATGTGTTTCTATTTGACCCGGACCGCTGTGGAGTGTGTTGCTATTTGATCCGAGCCGCTGTGGTGTGTGTTGCTATTTGACCACAGCCGCTGGGAGTGTGTAGGTTTTTGACCTCTAACGCTGTGGAATGTGTTTCTATTTTACCTGGACCGCTGGGGAGTGTGTTGCTATTTGACCCGGACAGCTGGGGAGTGTGTTGCTATTTGTCCCGCACCGCTGAGGAGTATGGCTCTATCCGACCCGGGCCGCTGTGGACTGTGTAGCTTTTAGACCCGGGCCACTGGGAAGTGATGTTGCTATTTGCTGCTGGGATCGGTGGACTGTGTGTGGTATCAGCAGATGAATTGGAGGTGACATCGGCATTTCTATCAAATGATACTCGCTCAGCTAAATCCTATCCACTGAAGCTCGAATTGGATTCTTCCAGGACCATTAACTCCTGATTGTATTTTACACCTGGTTCAAATATGGATATAAGCTGTAAACTTAGACCATGATTTGAAAGAGAGCCCCCGTGACCTCTGGAGATCCTTATACTGAATATGGAATGAAGCAGCACTGGCAATTCCGCAGTAAATGTCATCAGGGGGGATAATATCGACTGGTATGAGGAATGCTTAACACAATGGAATATGGTTGTTGTTGTTGGGTGTTCAATCATCTCATTCCCAGGTCATTTCTGCAGGAGTTCCTCAGCGCAGTGACCTTTGCCCAACCATCTTCTATTGATTCTTCAGTGTCCTTCCCTCCATTACTACGGCAGAAGTGAGTATGTTCGCTGGTTGCTCAACGTTGAACTCCAATCGCGAGTATACATATACTGAAGCTGTCCATGCCGATATGCAACCAGGCCTTGACAATATTCGAGTTTGGACGGATAAGTGACCGGCAATTTCCATTTCACACAAGTTTAAAGCAAACTAAGATTTCTAACAATGGAAAATCCAACTATCTCCTGTTGACATTTAATGGAATTTTCATCAGTGAAGCCGGCACTCTCAACATCCTTGGGGTTACCATTGACGAGGAAATGAATCGGAAAAGCCACATAAATATGGTGGCTGCAAGAGCACGTCAGAGGCTGGGAATTCTGCTAAGAACTATTCACCTTTATCAAACTCTCCCAGGTCAGGTACTGCACGGGGCCTGATTCAGATTAATGCTCATTCTACAATGTCCACAGCTGTCAATTTCAGGTACCGTAAGGCCTTTATGATAGATTATACTTCCCTCGGCAGCGTCCTTCAGAACATTCAGCACAGGTGCAGTAACCATTTTATTTTCTTCTTTTATTCATGAATGTGTAGGCCAGCATTTTTTGCGCACCCATCTTTGTCCTTGAGAAGGTAGTGCTAAACATCCTTCTTGACCCGTTGCATTCCATGTAGTGTAAGTACACCTTCAGTATTGTCAGGAGGGGACTTCAAGTATGTTGGTCAAGTGACAGTGAAGGAACGGCGATATATTTCCAAGTCAGTCTGCTGAGGGTCTTGGAGGGGGTCATGCACTTGGTGGTGTTTCCATCTATCTGCTGCCCCTGTCCTTCTAGATGGTAGTGGTCATGAGTTTTGGAAGGTGTTGTGGAAGGAGCCTTGTTGAATTCCTGTATTGCATCTTGTAGAATGTACACACTGTTGCTACTCTGCCTCGACTGTAGATGGATTGAATATTTATGGATGTACAGTCGATCAAGCCTGCTGATGTATCAAGCTTCTTGAGCGTTGTGTGAGTCCCACTCGCTAAGGAAACTGTGGATTATTCGACGAGGCTCTAGATGTAGATTTTGGACAACATTTGAGGGGCCAGGAGGTCAGCAGGATTCCTCGCCTCTCACCTGCTCCTTTAGCCACAGTATTTACATGGCTAGCCAGTTCAGTTAAGTAACTGCTATCTTATGTCTATGCTTGAAACATTTCATTTTGTTTAATTATTGTTTCAATTAATTTAATTTTAATCTCTAAAGGTGTCAGTGGACTCTTCAATTCTGAATTTAGTATGCACATCTTATCGTGACAATTGCACTCTTCAAAAATATTACGATAGTGTGGACACTCTTCCCTTGTAGAACACGCCTTGCCCACGTGACCTGCAACATCAAAACACAAACATCCGGCAATGGCCGTCTCCAACAAGGGAGAATCTAACCATCACTCCTTGACATTCATTGGCACAACTATCGCTGAATCCTCAATTTTCAAACGCCTTGGGTTACCACTTACGAGAAAGTGAACTGGATGAACAGTAAAAATCATGTGGCTGCAAGAGCAGGTCAGAGGCTAGGAAACCAGTGGTGATTAACTGAAGCCCTTTCTCCTCAAAGCCTGTCCACCATCTACAAGGCACCGGGAAAGAGTGTGATTGAATACTTTGCGTTTGCCTGGATGAAAGCACTTCCCACAACACTCATGAAGCTCGAAACTATCCAGGAAAAAGCAGCTAGTTTGATTGGAACCACACCCCACACATTCAATCCCTCCACCACAGGCGCAACATAGCAGCAGTGTGAAAAATCTACAAGATGTAGTGCAGGGATTCACAAAGGCTGCTTGAACCCACGGCTGCCCCAACGTGGGAAGGCAAGGGCAGCAGATAGGTGGGTGCACTAAAACGTGGAATTTCCCTAACAAGTCACTAACCAACCTGAATTCGAACTTTATCGCTGTTCCTTCACGGTCACAAGGACAAACAGCTGCAATTCCTTTCCTAACAGCGCTGTCGTTGTATCAACGCCACACTGACTGCAGCGGTTCAAGATGTAACCTCACCACCACGTTTCGAACGGCAACTAGGCATAGAAAATAAACACATGCCAAGTCAGTGAAGCCGGCAACCAATAAATGATTTTAAATAAAAATCTTCAACATGCAGAATTATAGCAGGCAGTATTATGTCCTAACATTCACCACTGAAGGGAACGCATTTGTGCCATTCTCGTGTTAATCTCAGGGCAATGGACACATTAAAGAATAAATGCACTAACATCCAGACAGAAAATTCAGAGTTATTGAAAATTGCAATAATTCACCTCCCGATGATGGAGCCATACAAATCAGCGCCAACGTGATATGGACTGAGATTATTAGATTGCAAGAGTAAATAGGGATATTTATTCTTTATCTAACACGGTGCTGCTCTGTCCTGGTGAGTGTTTGATGGGGCAGTGTAGAGGGAGGTTTACTTTTAATCTAACACCACGCTGTACCTGACCTTTGAGTGTTTGATTGGGGAATTGTAGAATGAGTTTTAGTCTCCATCCTGTCCTGGGAGTGTTTGATGGGGACAGTGTAGTTGAAGAGTTTCTCAACAACTAACTCCATGTTGCACCTGCCCTGAGGGTGTTTTCTGGGAACAGTATTGATCGAGATTTACTCTTCATCTGACCCCATGCTCTACCTTTCATTTGAGTATTGTTCGACCAGTTTAGAGTGAGCTTTACTCGGTATCTAATCGATGTGCTTATTATCCTGACATTGTTTAATGAGACAGTGTAGATGAACAACAAACTCTGTCTGAACTGGTAATGTTTAGTGTTTTTATTCAGAAAAAGTTTACAGCACATAAAGAGGGCATCGTGCCTGTGCCAGTCAGAAAACGAGCAACTAAACCTAATCCTACTTTGTAGAATTTGATCCTAATCACTGCAGGATATGTCTCTTGAGATGCTCATCCAGAGACGTTTTAAATGTGTTAAGAAGTTTTTCTCCTTCTGCTCTTTTGAGGAAGTCAGTCTCATACCCATAATTATGATTTCTCACCTCCATACAAAGCAATCACTTTAAATTGGTAACACCTCGTAAATGACCTCACTGTTAAGGAAAATAGGCCTTTCACAGACATACTGCCCAGAGCGCTCACAATGCAATATAAGTCAACCAAACATCCCCTCAGCCTCACAGGTTGCAGAGTGGTCAACGCCAGTCTATACAATCTTTCCTCGTAGCTGCAACATTCTAGACCTGGCAGCATCCTCGTAAGTCTCCTCTGTGCCCTCTCTAGTAAAATTACATCCTTTTGGGGATGAGGTGAGCAGAATTGCACGAAGATCTCAAGTTTCTGTCCAACTAATGTGTAACATATTCGTAACATAACCTCCCTGCTATAATACACCGTACATCGGCTAATGAAGGAAAAAATGGCATAGGGATTCTTCACCACTTCATCCAGATCTACCGTTTCTGCAGCTGCCTGGGAACCTTCACTCAAAAGTCCATCATTTCTTCCCATTAATATTATGATACTTTACTTTGTTTCACATCCCGACCTGCATTATCTCCACCTCTTCAGATTAAATTCAGCTTGCTGTGGAGAGTGCCGCGGAACCTTCCCACTGTACATAAAGCATTGCTTCGCTTGCCCTTTGTGTGCTTGTAGGCTACTGTAGAGCAGGCTTTACTGTGTATGGCTCTATGTTGTGTCTGTCATGTGAGTGTTTTATTGAGACTGTGAGGATCGAGGTTTACTGTGTATCTAAACACATCTTGTAACTGGACAGAATGTTTTTGATTTAGGTATTCTGCAGAATGCTTAAATCTCCTTCTAACATAAAGTTGTGTATGTTCTGAAAGTGTTTGAAGGGGTCTGTCCAGAGAACAGATTGGCCCGTACCAAACAATGAAGGCTTCCTGATTTGGTAGTGTTTTATGTGGATAGCAGCGAGGGAGTTTTAGTTAATATTTAACATGTGCTTTGCCTGCAAAATCTTGTGTTGGCTTTGAGAGTGTATAGATATATATTCCCCTTTATCTAACGCCATGTTCTACGTGGATTAGTAAGGTTTTATGAGAAAGTCTAGAAGGTAATTGTTTATTTAAGTTATCCTGAGCTGTCCCTGCATTAATAATGTTGGAAGGTGACAGTGTAATTTGAGTTTTACTGTATAAACCCAAACCCATTCAAGATCTGTTATGTATGTTTGATTGAACAGGATACAGGGAGCTTCACTCTGCTCCTAACCCTGCACCTTACATGCACTGGGAATGTATGATGGGATCGAGAAGAGGGAGTTTTTTCTGCATAAAACCAGTGCTGCACCTGCCCTGGGAGTGAATGATGGAAAGAATAGGGGAGCTCCAATCTGCATCTAACATTGCGAGTTACTTCAATTGTGAACGTTTGATGGGGAAAATCTGGATGGAGATTAAATCTGACTTTTCCCGTGCGCTGATAGCCTGGGGAGTGCTTGATGGGAAAGTGTCGAATGATATTTTCTGTGCATCCAGCATCAAGATATCCAGCTCTGTAAAATGTCTTGTGTGGACACCAGAAATGGAGTAGGACTCACTATTTAACCTGTAAAATATACCTCTCTGGGGATTGTAGAATGGGACAGTGGAAAATGAGAATAACTCGCTATTCATGCCCCTGTTGCAACTACGCTGGCAATCATCGATTTGCACAGCTGTCATGTGCATCCCTGACCTCAATCATCCTGTCACTACCCATGCAGATACATCACCCACCTCGACAATTTTGTCTCTACCAATCCAGTGACATCACTGGACTGGCCCTGATTATGAATAGAAACTTGATGCAGCATTTACCACAATCCTATTGCCACTACCCGACAGGTGCATAGATACATAGAAAAGATTGAGCAAGAGTAGGCCATTCGGCCCTTAAAGCCTGTCCCGCCATTCATTACTATCCTGGCTGATCATCCAAATCAATAGCCTCTTTCCGCGTTCTGAGCATATCCTTTGATCAGTGTCGCCCCAAGACCTATATCTGTCTAATTCTTGAAAGCATGCAATGTTTTGGCCTGAACTACTTGCTGAGGTATCAAATTCCACAGGCTCACCACTCTCTGGGTTTAAAAAGTCCTCCTCCTGTCAGCCCCAAGTGGTCTACCCTGTATCCGCTAGTTGTGACCCATCTTTCTGGATTCCCCACCATCGGGAAAATCGTTCCTGCACCCACCCTGTGTACTCCTGTCAGAATATTATAGGTGTCAATGAGATCCGCCCTCTAACTTCTGTAATCCAGCGAATATAATCCTAACCAATTCATTCTCTCATTATAAATTATTCCCGCCATCCCAGGAATCAGTCTGGTAGCATTCGCTGCACTCCCTCTAAAGCAAGAACATCCTTCCTCAGATAAGGAGACCAAAAACTGCACACAATATCTCTGGGGTGGTCTCACCAAGACCCTGGATAATTGCAGCAGGACATCCCTACTCATGTACTCGAATCATCTCGCTATGAATTCCAAAATTTCATTTGTCCTTTTTACAGCCTGATGCACCAGCATTCTTACGTTCAGCGACTGATGTACGAGGGCACCAAGGTCACATGGCTCACTCCAGTTTATAAATTTACAGCCATTCAAATATTAATCTGCTTTCATTTCTTTTGTTCCAAAATAGATAATTCACATTTAATCCACAATAAACTAAATGTGCTATGCATTTGCCCACTCTCTCAGCTTGTCCAAATCACACAGAAGCATTACTGCATTCAACTCACTGCTAACCCTCCCACCCAGCTTTGTGTCACCTGAATATTTAGTGATAGTGCATTTACTTCACTCATTTAATTAATTATTATATATTATGAATAGGTTGGGTCCCAGCAATTATCACTGCGCCACCCCACTAATCGCTTCCTGCCATTCGGAATAACACTCGTTTCGTCCTATGCTTTCTTTCCTGTCTGCCAAACAATTTTCCATCCCTCTCAATACACTACCCCAAATCCTAAATGCTTGAATTCTACACGCCAATCACTTACGTAGGATTTTGTCGAAAACCTTCTGAAGGTCCAAATAAAGGACATCCATTGGCTCACCGTCATCAACGCTATTGGCTATATCCTGGGAAAATTCCACTAGATTTGACAAGCATGATTTCCCTTTCGTAAATCTGTGCTGACTCTGCTCGATTCTGCTACTATTTTCCAAGTGCTCATCGATACATCTTATATAAATTATTCAAGAATTTTCCCCACTACCGACTGGCTGTTAATTACCTTATATTCAGAGAGTATAAAAACAGGCCATGTTACAGTGCTGCCTTTGTCTGCACTGGAGTGCTGCTCTGTTAGCAGCTCTGATAGAACACTGGCCACACTCTCATTGTGACTATCAATCCAGTTAGAACACTGACGTCACTTCCAATGTCACTATCCACACAGTTAGATAGCTGATCTATATTTTATTGTCATTGTCCATTTAATTACATCATGGAACTCACTCGAATTTTCACTCACCGTCCAGTTAGATCATTTAAATCACTCTTATTGTCATTATCCACCCAGATGGTTCACTGACCACTCTCTTATTGTGAATTATCGTCATGTTAACATGCAGATACAGCACTTATTTAAGAAGGCTAATTGATTTTCCGCTTGTTTTGCTCAGCGGTTGGAGTTTTAAAGTAGTGAAGTCTTTCTGGAACTGTACATGGTGTCGGTGAGGCCGCCCTTGGAGAACTGAGAACACTGTTTGCCCCAGAATTTAAGAAATTATACATTGGCATTGGAACAAATTCCACAGGGAATCACTGGACTAATTCCCTAGGATGAAGGGGTTCACTTATCAAGAACGGCTTAACATGCTAGGCCTTCATTCATTAAATTTCAAAAGAATAAGGGGTCACCTTATTGAAACATGCACGTTTCTGAGGGGGCTTCACATGGTAAATTTCGAAAAGGTGTTTCCACGATTGGGGGAATCTAGAACTAGGGGACGTAGATCCAGAAAAAGGGAAACGCATTTAGTACGTAGCTGGGAATGAATTGCTCCTCTTCGAGGCTATTTGATGCCTGCAATTCTCTACCCCAGAGAGTTGTGGAGGCTGGATCACTGGATGTCTTTAAAGAGGAGGTAGAAACATTGTTGATCTTTTGGGGAGTTGAAGCCTTAGAGCAGCTGGAGCGAAAGAGGGTATGAGGCGTTAGACGGTTCAAGCAATATCTTATTGAATGGCAGAACAGGCTTGAGGGATGGATTTTCATTCCCTTGCTCCAATACTTTATGTTCTTATGCGCTCTATCCATTCAGTCAGATCACTGAGTTCACTCTTATTGTCACTATTCAGCCAGGCTGATGAAATGACCTCACTCTTTTTGTCAATATCCATCCAGATGGATCACTGACCTCACTATTAATGCCACTGCACTTCCCGTTATATCACTGACCACACTCTATGGTCACTGCCCTTCCAGTTAGATCACTGTCTTGACTCTTGTTGTCTCTATCCATCCAGTTAGGGCACTGACCTCACTCTCATTGTCACTGCCTTTACAGTTAGGTTCTTGACCTCACACTTAATGTCACTATCCTTCCAGCCTGATGAAGTTACGTCTGTCTTAGCGTCAATATCAATCTGGTTTGATCACTAACCTCAATCGTATTGTCAGTATCCAACCAATAGATCACTGTCCTCACTCTCATTACACCGTCAATCAAGTTGAATCACTGACATACCTCTTACAGTCACTATTCACACAGTTACATCGCTTATCTCAATCTTAATGCCTCCATTCATTAGATCGCTGACCTCGCTCATTTTGTCACTATCCATCCATTTAGATAACTCAACAATAGTTTTATAAACATACACAAAATATGTGCTTCATTGGGTGGGCCATCATTTAAGGCACATCCCTACTTGCTCTTGAGAAGGTGGTGGTGAGCTTTGCTCTTGAACAGCGCTATCCACAGTGCTGTTAAGAAAGGGGTTCGTGGAAATTGATCAAACGACTGTGAAGGAACAGTGATGTATTTCCATGTGAGAGCGGTGAGTTAATTGCAGGGGAAATTCCAGGTTGTGAGTTCCATTCATCTACACCCCTTGTCCTTCTAGTTGGTAGAGGTCGTGGGTTTGGAATGAGCTGTGTCATAAAGAAATATAGAATGTGAGACAGAGGCTGAGACAGTGAATGTGAAGCAGAGAATGGGACAGAGACTGAGTGACAGAGAGTGAGACAGAGACTGAGAGGCAGAGATTGAGAGACACCGAGAGCGAGTAAGTTACCGAGAGACAGAGAGTGAGAGACGGTGATTGACACAGATACTGAGAAACAGAGATTGTGACTGAAACAGAGAGGCAGAGACTGTGAGACAGAGACTGAGAGACAGTGAAAGTCAGAAACTGAGAGGCAGATAGTGAGACAGAGTCTAAGAGACAGAGAGAGCGAGACAGATTGCGAGAGACAAAGCTGAGAGACAGAGACTGGCAGACAGAGTGTGCAAGCCAAAGACTTAGAGACAGAGTGAGACTGGGACTAAGAGGCAAAGATTGAGAGACAGAGAGTGAGAATGAAACTGAGAAAGAGAGTGGGAAAGTCTGAGAGGATTAGAGTGTGACAGAGACTGACAGATCGATAATGAGTAATGGACGGAGATAGGAATATCCATAGAGAAACAGTGAGAGGAAGGGAGAGAGAGAGAGAGAGAGAGAGAGAGAGGGGGGGGGGGGTGGGGGTGGGGGGGGGGTGGGGGCGGAGAGAGAGAGAGAGAGATAGGGAGAGAGATTGTGGCAGAGAGAGCAAGACAGAGAGTGAGAGAGCGATTCAGAGACTAAGAGACAGAGAGTGAGAGACAGAGATTGAGAAAGAGAGTTAGAGACAGAGACTGAGAAAGAGAGTGATACACAGGCTGTGAGACAGAGACGGAGCGACAAAGATTGTGAGACAGATACTGAGACAGTGACTGAGAGACAGAGAGTGAGATACAGAGAGGGGGATACAGAGATAGCGAGTAAGTAAGAGACTTAGAGACAAAGAGTGAGAGACAGAGAGTGTGACAGAGTCTGAGAGACAGTGATTGTGACAGAGACCGAGAGGCCAAGACTGCGAGACAGAGAATGAGACAGAAACTGAGAAACAGAGAGTGAGACTGAGGTTGATAGACAGAGAAAGCAAGACAGATACTGAGAGACAGAGTGTGAGACAGAGACTGAGAGGCAGTGAGAGACAGAGACTGAGAGGCAGAAACTGATAATCAGAGAGAGCGAGGCAGAGACTTGGAGACAGAGAGTGAGACTGAGACAGTGTGTGAGAGGGAAACAGATAGAAAAAGAGAATGAGAGATAGAGAGGCAGAGAGAGTGAGACAGATTCAGAGATAAAGAGCGTGAGGAAGATAATATGAGTTAGATTGTGAGCGTCAAAGATTGAGACAGACTCTGTGAGAAAGAGTGACTTAGAGGCAGAGAGAGAGAACGAGACAGGGAATGAGAGGCAGAGTGAGAGACAAAGAGAGCGAGGCAAGGACTGAGAGTCAGAGTTAGAGATAGAGATTTAGAAACAGAGAGTGACAGACTGTGAGACCACGAATGAGTAACAGAGAGTCAGAGAAAGAAAGTGAGACAGAGAAAGCGAGATAGAGAGTGAGCGACAAAGACTGTGACATAGACACTTGGAAATAGACAGGGTGAGACAGAGTCTTAGAGGCAGAGTGTGATACAGATTGAGATACAGAGTGAGACATAGAGTGAGGGTGAGCCAGGGACAGAGAGTGAGGCAGAGAGTAAGAGACAGAGAGTGAGACAGAGGCTGAGAGACAGATGGAGATTGAGGCAGACACTGAGAGGCAGAGCGTGAGCCTCAGACAGGAAGACAGAGACTGAAAGGCAGAGATAGAGAGCCAGAGAATGTGACAGAGACTGAGAGTCCGAGAATGAGACATAGATTGTGAGGCAGAGGGTGAGAGGCTGAGAGTGAGAGATAGGGTGTGAGAGAGAAAGATTGAGACTGATACTGACATACGGAAAGTGAGACAGGTGCAGAGAGACAGAGAGATGAAGACAAAGGTTGAGAGACAGAGAGGGAGACATAGACTGAGACACAGAGAGTGAGATACAGTGAGTTATACACAGACAGTGAGAACGAGAAAGAGAGGCAGAGATTGAGAGACCTATAGTAAAACACAGATTGAGAAACAGAGAGAGTGATACAAAGAGTCAGGGACAAAGACTGAGAGACAGGGACAAATACTGAGAAACATCGAGTGAGACTGAGAATGACAGTCAGAGAGTGAGATTGTGGCTGAGACAGGGAGAGAGACTGAGACGGATAGACAAAGAGAGAGATAGAGAAAAAAGAGAGAAAAGGGAGAGAGATTGAGGCAGAGAGATCGAGACACAGACTGAGAGGCAGCGAGAGTGCGGCAGAGATTGAGAGACAAGGTCTGAGAGACAGAGAGTTAGAGTCAGACTGTGAGAGACAGAGATTGCGACAGAGGCTGAGAGACAAAGAGTGAGACAGAGGCTGGTAGACACAGAGAGAGATTGAGATAGAGGCTTAGAGACAGAGACTGAGAGACAGAGAGTGAGACAGAGACTGAGAGAAAAGAGTGAGAGAGACAGAAAGTAAGACACAGACTTAGAGACAGAGTGTGAGACAGAGACCGAGAGACAGATTGAGAGACAAGCACTGAGAGTCAGAGAGTGAGACAGAATCTTAGAGAAAGAGAGAGCGAGACAGAGGCTGAGAGGCCAATAGAGAGAGACACAGAGAGCGAGTAAGGGACTGAGAGACAGTGAGAGACAGTGAGTGAGACAGAGAATGAGATACAATGATTGTGACAGAGACCGAGAGGCAGATTGTGAGACAGAGACTGAGACAGAGACTGAGCGACAGAGTGTGAGAGTGAGTCTGAGACACAGAGAGAGCGAGTCAGAGACTGAGATACAGAGTGTGAAACAGAGACTGAGAGACAGTGAGAGTCAGAAACTGAGAGGCAGAGAGTGAGACAGAGTCGGAGAGACAGAGAGAGCGAGACAGATAGTGAGAGACAAAGACTGAGAGACAGCGACTGATAGTCAGAGATAGCGAGACAGAGACTTAGAGAAAGAGAATGAGTCAGACAGAGACGGACAGAGAGAGTGAGCAATATTGAAAAAGAGAGTGAGATAAAGAGATAGAGAGGCAGAGAGTGTGAGGAAAGTTAGAGAGATAAAGAGTATGAGAGGGTCTGATTCAAATTGTGAGAGACAAAGATTGAGACAGTAACTGAGATACGCAAGGCGTGAGACTGAGAGTGAGAGACAAAGACTGAGCGACAGAGACTGAGAGACAGAGTGTGCAAGACAAAGACTTAGAGACAGAGTGAAACTGGGACTGAATGGAAAAAAAATAATAAACAGAGAGTGAGAATGAGACAGAGACAGAGAGTGGGACAGTCTGAGAGGAATAGAGTGTGACAGAGACTGACAAATAGAGAGTGAGTCATAGACGGAGACAGGGATAGAGATTAGAGAAACAATGAGAGGAAGGGAGAGAGAGAGAGAGAGAGAAAGAGGGGGAGAGAGAGAGAGAGAGAGAGAGAGATTCAGAGACTGAGAGACAGAGAGTGAAAGACAGAGAGAGAGAAAAAGACTGAGAGACAGAGAGTGAGTGAGGCAGAGCCTGAGAAAGATTGTGAGACAAAGGCTGAGAGACAGAGAAGGAGCGACACAGATTGTGAGACTGATAATGAGACAGATTCTGAAAGAGAATGTCTGAGAGAGAGGCTGAGAGACAGATAGATGGAGACAGACACTGAGAGACAGAGAGTGAAATACAGAGAGTGAGATACAGAGAGAGCGAGTAAGAGACTGAGATACAGGGAGTGAGAGAAAATGAGTGTGACAGAGACTGAGGGACAGTGATTGTGAATGAGATCGAGAAGCAAAGACTGTTAGATAGAGAGTGAGACTGAGTCTGAGAGACAGATAAAGCGAGACAGATACTGAGAGGCAGACTGTGAGACAGAGCCTGAGAGACAGTGAGAGACAGAAACTGAGAGGCAGAGGCTGACAGTCAGAGAGAGCGAGGCAGTGTCTTAGAGACAGAGAATCTGACTGAGACTGACAGCCAGAGATTGAGAATGAGACTGAGGCAGAGAGTGAGTCAGAGGCAGAGAGACAGAGTGCGAGATGGATGCAGAGAGAACAAGAGAGAGATAGAGAGAGAGAGAGAGAGAAGCAGAGAGAGTGAGGCAGATTCAGAGATAAAGTGTGTTAGACAGAGAGTACGAGTGAGAGTGTGAGAGTCAGAGATTGAGGCAGACTCTGTGAGAAATACTGAGTTAGAGGCAGAGAGAGAGAGCGAGACACGGAATGAGAGGCAGAGATAGAGAGACAAAGAGAGTGAGGCAAGGATTGAGAGTCAGAGAGTGAGTGACAGAGATTTGGAGACAGAGAGTCAAAGACTGTGAGACCGCAAATGAGTTAGAGAGAGTCAGAGACAGAAAGTGAGACAGAGAGAGCGAGATAGAGAGTGATAGAAAAAGACTAGGAGATAGACACTTGGAGAGAGACAAAGCGAGACAGAGTCTTAGAGGCAGAGAGTGGTACAGATTGAGAGACAGAGATTGAGAATGAGTGAGAGACAGAGAGTGAGACAGAGACTGAGAGACAGATGGAGAGTGAGGCCGAGACTGAGAGGCAGTGCGCGAGCCTGAGTCTGGAGACAGAGACTCAGAGGCAGCGTTAGTAAGAGACAAATAATGTGACAGAGTCTAAGAGTCCGAGACTGAGACAAAGATTGTGAGACAGAGATTGAGAGGGTGAAAGTGTGAGACTGGGTGTGAGAGTCAGAGATTCAGACTGAGACTGAGATATGGATAATAGGACAGGTGCAGAGAGATAGAGGGGGATGGAGACAGAGGCTGAGAGACAGAAGGGGAGACAGACACTGAGGCACAGAGAGTGAGATACAGTGAGTTATACAAAGACAGTGAGAACGAGAATGAGAGGCAGAGATTGAGAGACATAGTTAGAAAGAGACTGAGAGACAGAGATAGCGATAGAGAGAGTGAGGGACAAAGACTAAGAGACAGAGACAAACAATTTGAAACAGGGAGTGAGACTGAGAATGACAGTCAGAGAGTGAGAGTGAGGCTGAGACAGTGAGTGAGACTGAGGCGGATAGACAGAGAGAGATAGAGAAACAGAGAGAAAAGGGAGAGATATTGAGGCAGAGAGGTTGATAAATAGACTGAGGGGCAGCGAGAGTGAGATAGAGATTGAGAGACAAAGTGTGAGAGACAGAGAGTGAGAGTCAGACGGTGAAAGACTGAGATTGCGACAGAGGCTGAGAGACAGAGAGTGAGACAGAGCCTGAGAGACAGAGCCTGAGAGACAGAGAGTGAGACAGAGACTTAGAGACAGAGACTGAGCGACTTAAAGTGTGCGACAGGGTGTGAGACAGGGATTCAGAGACAGATATTGAAAGAAAGAGAGTGAGACA